>NC_042969.1:80963784-80996284 GCF_901001165.1 Salmo trutta
AACGAATAGAGAGACTGGGGAGGAGGGGGAATAGAGAGACTGGGGAGGAGGGGGAATAGAGAGACTGGAGAGGAGGGGGAATAGGGTGAGGGAGTTCTGCTAACTATCTTCCATGTTTTTAGCACATATAACTATCACCATTGGCCCATCCTCAACACATCAATAAATCACACTGCCATGAAGGGTAAATAAATCACACTGCCATGAAGGGTAAATAAATCGCACTGCCATGAAGGGTAAATAAATCACACTGCCATGAAGGGTAAATACATCACACTGCCATGAAGGGTAAATACATCACACTGCCATGAAGGGTAAATACATCACACTGCCATGAAGGGTAAATAAATCACACTGCCATGAAGGGTACATACATCACACTGCCATGAAGGGTAAATACATCACACTGCCATGAAGGGTAAATAAATCACACTGCCATGAAGGGTAAATACATCACACTGCCATGAAGGGTAAATACATCACACTGCCATGAAGGGTAAATAAATCACACTGCCATGAAGGGTAAATACATCACACTGCCATGAAGGGTAAATAAATCACACTGCCATGAAGGGTAAATACATCACACTGCCATGAAGGGTAAATACATCACACTGCCATGAAGGGTACAGGGTGTGTGTGACTCGTTTGTTTTACAATGTAACTGACAGCTGTCATCCATCTCTCTATCACCCATCCCCAGGAGGCAGAGACCACGGAGGCCAGGATAGCAGCCCTGGAGGCCAGTCTGAAGAGCATGGTGTACGAATACGTCTGCCGCTCTCTCTTCAAGGTCAGAACACACACATGCATGCTCTGCAGTCAATGACTGGTGATGTACAGAATAAGGTGTCTGCTGGCAGGACGGACGTGTGCGTCACAGGAGGCTGGTGGCACCTTAATTGGGGAGGATGGGCTTGTGGTAATGACTGGAGCAGAATCAGTGGAATGGTATCAAATACATCAAACATATGGTTTTCAGGTGTTTGATGCCATTCCATCGCTCCGTTCCAGACATTATTATGAGCCGTTCTCCCCTCACCTGTGTGTGTGTGTGTGTGTGTGTGTGTGTGTGTGTGTGTGTGTGTGTGTGTGTGTGTGTGTGTGTGTGTGTGTGTGTGTGTGTGTCAGTCAATAGATATGGCTGGAGGACAGACAGTATCTGCATTAACCTCTCAGCTCAGTCCATCTGCTGCCGGCCTCACATTAACATAGAGGAAACACTGGATTACATTAACATGAGGCTACTCTGTTCCTCTGTCCTCAGAGAGAGAGAGAGAGAGAGAGGAAACAGAGAGAGAAAGGTTGTTAGTTGCTATGGTTAAGGTGATATCTGTTGGTTTGACAGGTTCCAGGTGTTGCTGCTGTCTGATGTGGCTGTCAGTGTGTCAGTCTCTCTCTCTCTCTCTCTCTTTCTTTTTCTCGCTCCCTCACTCCCTTTCTCTTCTCCCTTCCCTTCTGTCACTGGACCGGCAATCCACACGCACACACAGATAATGAAATAGGATCACAAAGGGGAGTTTAAGTAACCTATAATAACAGTCTTCCTCTGGTCAAGTAGTACTCTCTGGTGAATCACACCTGAAAAACTCTGATGAGTCAGGACTGGTGCTAGAGGACACTGGACCTCTGAAATGCCAGTGCGGGCGCGTGTGTGTGTGTGTGTGTGGAGAGCAGCAGCCCTCTGCATGGGCATCACGTCGGAGCAGAGGGAATGCTGGGTAACGGCGGAGTGGAAAGGTCAGGCTTTGAGATGAGACGCTCTGAAGTTTTCCTTTTGTTCTCCAACACACACACAAACACACACACACACTCCATATATCCTACCAGAGACATGAGAGTAAACTAAAGAGGCATATGTTTGAGTTTTTATTGGAGTTCTGAATACTTAATCTCCTCTGAGAGAAAGAAAGAGAAATAAATGAGGCAGGAGGAGATAAAGACCTTTCCGGTCTAGATAAAGACCTTTCCTGTCTAGATAAAGACCTTTCCTGTCTAGATAAAGACCTTTCCTGTCTAGATAAAGATCTTTCCTGTCTAGATAAAGACCTTTCCTGTCTAGATAAAGACCTTTCCTGTCTAGATAAAGACCTTTCCTACTGTTGAAGTCGGAAGTTTACATACACTTAGGTTGGAGTCATTAAAACTAGTTTTTCTACCACTCCACAAATTTCTTGTTAACAAACTATAGTTTTGGCAAGTCGGTTAGGACATCTACTTTGTGCATGACACAAGTCCTTTTTCCAACAATTGTTTACAGACAGATTATTTCACTTTTAATTCACTATCACAATTCCAGTGGGTCAGAAGTTTACATACACTAAGTTGACTGTGCCTTTAAACAGCTTGGAAAATTCCAGAAAATGATGTCATGGCTTTAGAAGCTTCTGATAGGCAAATTGACATCATTTGAGTCAATTGGAGGTGCACCTGTGGATGTATTTCAAGGCCTACCTTCAAACTCAGTGCCTCTTTGCTTGACATCATGGGGAAATCAAAAGAAATCAGCCAAGACCTCAGAAAAAAAATTGTAGACCTCCACAAGTCTGGTTCATCCTTGGGAGCAATTTCCAAATGCCTGAAGGTACCACGTTCATCTGAACAAACAATAGTACGCAAGTATAAACACCATGGGACCACGTAGCCGTCATACCGCTCAGGAAGGAGACGCGTTCTGTCTCCTAGAGATGAACGTAGTTTGGTGCGAAAAGTGCAAATCAATTCGGGAACAACAGCAAAGGACCTTGTGAAGATGCTGGAGGAAACAGGTTCAAAAGTATCTATATCCACAGTAAAACGAGTCCTATATCAACATAACCTGAAAGGCTGCTCAGCAAAGAAGAAGCCACTGCTCCAAAACCACCATGAAAAAGCCAGACTACGGTTTGCAACTGCACATGGGGACAAAGATCATATTTTTTGGAGAAATGTGCTCTGGTCTGATTAAATACAAATAGAACTGTTTGGCCATAATGACCATCGTTATGTTTGGAGGAAAAAGGGGGAGGCTTGCAAGCCGAAGAACACCATCCCAAACGTGAAGCACGGGGGTGGCAGCATCATGTTGTGGGGGTGCTTTTCTACAGGACGGACTGGTGAACTTCACAATATAGATGGCATCATGAGGAAGGGAAATTATGTGGATATATTGAAGGAGCATCTCAAGACATCAGTCAGAAAGTTAAAGCTTGGTCGCAAATGGGTCTTCCAAATAGACAATGACCCCAAGCATACTTCCAAAGTTGTGGCAAAATGGCTTAAGGACAACAAAGTCAAGGTATTGGAGTGGCCATCACAAATCCCTGACCTTAATCCTATAGAACATTTGTGGGCAGAACTGAAAAAGTGTGTGTGAGCAAGGAGGCCTACAAACCTGACTCAGTTACACCAGCTCTGTCAGGAGGAATGAGCCAAAATTCACCCAACTTATTGTGGGAAGCTTGTGGAAGGCTACTCGAAACGTTTGACCCAAGTTGAACAATTTAAAGGCAATGCTACCAAATACAAATTGAGTGTATGTAAACTTCTGTATGTAAACTTCTGACCCACTGGGAATGTGATGAAATAAATTAAATCTGAAATAAATCATTCTCTCTACTTACATTCTGACATTTCACATTCTTAAAATAAAGTGGTGAACCTAACTGACCTAAGACAGGGAATTTTTACTAGGATTAAATGTCAGGAATTGTGAAAAACTGAGTTTAAATGTATTTGGCTAAGGTGTATGTAAACTTCCGACTTCAACTGTATCTAGATAAAGAGATTAATGCTGAGTGTGGGGACATGCATCCTTTCTTACTACTGCCATGGATGGTAACATGAATGGTATCCTCTATGACTTTGCAATGCTGTTACCAGTGGTGTAAAGTACTTAAGTAAAAATACTTTAAAAGTACTACTTAAGTATTTTGGGGGGGTATCTGTACTTTACTATTCATATTTTGGACAACTTTTACTTCACTACATTCCTAAAGAAAATAATGTCATTTTACTTGATAGATTTTCCCTGACACCCAAAAGTACTCGTTACATTTAGAATGCTCAGCAGGACAGGAAATGGTCTAATTCATACACTTATCAAGAGAACATCCCTGGTCATCCCTACTGCCTCTGATCTGGAGGACTCACTGAGCAGAGAACATCCCTGGTCATCCCTACTGCCTCTGATCTGGAGGACTCACTAAACAGAGAACATCCCTGGTCATCCCTACTGCCTCTGATCTGGAGGACTCACTAAACAGAGAACATCCCTGGTCATCCCTACTGCCTCTGATCTGGTGGACTCACTAAACAGAGAACATCCCTGGTCATCTACTGCCTCTGATCTGGAGGACTCACTAAACAGAGAACATCCCTGGTCATCCCTACTGCCTCTGATCTGGAGGACTCACTAAACAGAGAACATCCCTGGTCATCCCTACTGCCTCTGATCTGGAGGACTCACTAAACACACATGCTTTATTTGTAAATGATGTCTGAGTGTTGGAGTTTCCCCTGGCTGTCCGTAAATTAAAGGGAGGGAGATCACCTTTGTCAGTATTCAATGTCCATCGATGTCTTAGGACGTCGGGAGATGATGTGGAAATTGGCCACTAGGGGCAACGGTGAGCGCTGTTACCTTGAAGTAGGTTTTGATTGGGGATGGCGTCTGCCTCTGGTTTAAAAGGTTGCATGTTGGTATCAGCAATAGGAAGTTATTTTTTATGTTTTAGTTTTAAGCCTATCCCAATCCTTAACCCTTCAGAGTTAATGCTTAATCTTAAGAATTCGGAATTAATGCCTAAAGTTAACCGTAAACACTTTAAAATTTGACATTTGAGAGACAGGGATGAACATCTAATTGTGACGTGAGACTATGAGAGTTTGGAGAGAAAGCCGTCCCCCGGCCATAGTTTGAGTGACAGTTCCATTTGAGGCAGAGTCTTCCCAGATCACCTCTAACTCAACACAGCCGCAAGGCCGCTCCCCAATCACTACCTCTTAGCCCAGACACACAGACAACTCCACAGAGAACTGTGTGTGTGTGTCTGTAGAGACTCTGTCCCTCTCTGTTTTAGTTCACACAGAGACAAATTCCCACCAGGTAAGCAGTGTGCGTCCGTTCTCTCTAAATCTTTATTTAAACACTTCAGCACAGATGACAGGCGACAGCTCTGACAGACCCATCCTACGTCATGTGACAAGGATAGTGAAGTTTACTGGAAAGATCCCCACAGACAAAACCTCAAGGTCACACCACAAAATGGAATGGAAATAACAGACTTTACTTTCACTGAATACTGAATAACGCACATGCAGTAGCGGTGTGTGGCTAAAATCACTGGGGAAGGCCCCCCCCCCCGAAAATCCACATTACAACCTACAGTATGTGTTGTGACACTGTGATATATAGGCCTACGGCCGAGACAATGAGAAGACACAGTGGCAGATTAAATTCAACCAGACCTTTGTTTCATCACAAAACAGTAGAGCAACATCTGTCCGGAAAGTCCACAAAGCATATTGCATGTACAGTAACAGACAGTTAGTGACCTACAGCATGGTCAAGCAAGTTAATGTTTCCAACATTATCGGACCACTAAACAACTACTGATTTAGAACCACAGAGAGTTACCACAAGTTGCATCCATTTAGGAAAGGGCCAATTTTACCTAGCTGGCTAGCTAGCAACCGGAAGACAACAACACAATGAGATGCAACAATTCAAGTTTATCTGTCAATGACATTTATGCTCTCAATTGGATTTGATAGGAGTGAAGCCAAATCCAAGCTGGCCTCTGTTGACACTTTTTGTTGTTGTGCCAGGACCATTCACAGTTAAACTCGTTCAGTTTATCTCAACGCTGATTTAGATGTATTTTTTTTGTCAAGGAAGGCCAGATGCCCGCTGGCTTCCCTTGTCTTCACTGCTACAGGCAGCAACAATGTTCTACTGGTTTGGACCAGACAGTATCACTACACGTAGAGAGACAGAGGAGCTGTTTCACTCACTCTGATGCTTTCTCCTGGGAGATACATTCAGCCTCTTGAAGGAAATTATGAAACACAAGAGTTCTGAGCGTTTAGCTGGGTTAGTCACTGTGGGGCTGTCTGGTGTAGTCACTGTGGGGCTGTCTGGTGTAGTCGCTGTGGGGCTATCTGGTGTAGTCGCTGTGGGGCTATCTGGTGTAGTCGCTGTGGGGCTATCTGGTGTAGTCGCTGTGGGGCTATCTGGTGTAGTCGCTGTGGGGTTGTCTGGTGTAGTCGCTGTAGGGCTATCTGGTGTAATCGCTGTAGGGCTATCTGGTGTAGTCGCTGTGGGGCTGTCTGGTGTAGTCGCTGTGGGGCTGTCTGGTGTAGTCGCTGTAGGGCTATCTGGTGTAGTCGCTGTGGGGCTGTCTGGTGTAGTCGCTGTAGGGCTATCTGGTGTAGTCGCTGTGGGGCTGTCTGGTGTAGTCGCTGTGGGGCTGTCTGGTGTAGTCGCTGTGGGGCTGTCTGGTGTAGTCGCTGTGGGGCTGTCTGGTGTAGTCGCTGTGGGGCTATCTGGTGTAGTCGCTGTGGGGCTGTCTGGTGTAGTCGCTGTGGGGCTGTCTGGTGTAGTCGCTGTGGGGCTGTCTGGTGTAGTCGCTGTGGGGCTGTCTGGTGTAGTCGCTGTGGGGCTGTCTGGTGTAGTCGCTGTGGGGTTGGTGTAGGAAATTGGGTAGAACACTCAGCATTAGGCCACTTAAAGGAAAACTCCAAAATGTTATTTTGGTATTTGTTTCATTAGTCCATTGTTGAAATTGTCCCACAATGTTTTGCTTGTCATCAATCAATAAATGTAAATACAGAAATCATCATATGAAGCAAAACATGTTGGGACTATGTCTACAATGGACTAATGAAGCAAATACCAAAAGATTGTTTTTGGCTGGCGTTTTCCTTTAATTAGAGAGTGCATCGAGCTTTCACTCTTAATTTGGTCCAGGTGTGTGTGCACATGTGTGTGGTTTGGTTTTACTATCCAGAAGTCCTCACAAGGATAGTAAAACATGGAAAATTCGGACAAGTGTGGACATTTTGCCGGTCACCACAAAGAAAATGGCTATTTTAGGCTTAAGGGTTAGGTTTAGAGTTACAATTATTGTTAGGGTTAGGATAGTAAAACAAACGTGAGTGTTTGTATTATAATAATAATAATAATAATAATAATAATTTGGTGGGTGCTTATATTTGTCCTGTTTCTGGGAGAGTGGAGTCACGGCCAGGGTCATTATCAGCAGCGACCCAGGAGCAATTAGGGTTAAGGACACATCCACACATATTTCACCTTGTTCGCTCAGGGATTAGAATTGGCAACCTTTCAGTTACTGCCCAATGCTCTGTGTGTGTGTATGTGTGTGTGTGTATGTGTATGTGTGTGTGTATGTGTGTGTGTATGTGTGTGTGTATGTGTATGTGTGCGTGTGCTTGTGCGTGTGGGTGTGGGTGTGCGCGTGCGCGTATGTGTGTGTGTATGTGTATGTGTATGTGTGTGTGTGTTTTTTGACTCCGCTCTGCTGTGGTTGTGTGGTCATAGAGTGTGCACTGTGACCCTGCCAGGTAAAGTGGGTGAATGAATTGGTGATTTATGTTGTGTGTCTTTGAGAAAATGTGCTGTAAATGTTGTAGGGATGGAGTGGTTGAGGCTATGAAAGGTCATGTTGGTGGTACAGTTCAGCAGATGTGTTTCTATGTTCCAGATAAAGCTGTGAGGGCTTACAGCTAATATCTGAGGAATGGTCATCATGCTAAGTGTTGTGGTTCATCTGATGAGTCCGTGTTGATACTAATACTGGTGGGTCAGGTAGGGCTGTGCCTCAGTATAGAAGCTGTTACTGAATAATTCATCCTCAGCTCAGAAATAAAGCCTGTGCAGTCCTAGCACTGCTAGTGTGTGTGTGTGTGTGTGTGTGTGTGTGTGTGTGTGTGTCTGCCATATAAATGTGTCTAAGCAGATTGTGAGGAATGGGATAGAGAGCGTGTGTGTGTGTTCGGCAGGGTAGATAAATTAGAGATAGCAGTCGTGTGTGTGTGTGTGTGGCGACAGAAAAATAGATAAATGTGAGAGTCCAGGTGGATTTAAGCTGGTGAGAATAAATGGATCCTTTGGGCTCCAAACCGCCATCGTCCAGAATCTATCAGCGGGCTGTGTGTCATAAACGGCCCACCCTCAGCATTTATTAGCGGAGGGAATAGGGGATCCAATCTCTCTCTCTGTCTCGCTCTTTCTGTCTCGCTGTCTCTGTCTCGCTCTCTGTGTCTCTCTGTCTCTCTGTCTGTCTCTCTCTGTCTCTCTCTTTCTCTCTTTCTTTCCCCCCCATTCATTTCAAAGGGCTTTATTGGCATGGGAAACATACAGCGTCTCCGAAAGTTATTCAGACCCTTTGACTTTTTCTACAAGCAAAAAACATATTTATATAAGTATTCGGCTCCTTTGCTATGAGAAAGAGCTCAGGTGCATCCTGTTTCCATTAATCATCCTTGATATGTTTCTACAACTTGATTGGAGTCCAACTGTGGTAAATTCTATTGATTGGATATGATTTGGAAAGGCACACAACTTTCTATATAAGGTCCCCGAGTTGACAGTACATGTCAGAGCAAAAACTAAGCCATGAGGTCGAATGAATTGTCCGTTGTGCTCAGAAACAAGATTGTGTCGAGGTACAGATCTGGGGAAGTGTACCAAAAAAATGACTGCAGCAGTGAAGGTCCCCAAGAACACAGTGGCCTCCATCATTCCTAATTGGAAGAAGTTTTTATCCACCTAGATTCTTCCTAGAGCTGGCCACCCGGCCAAACTGAGCAATCAGGGGAGAAGGGCCTTAGTCAGGGAGGCGACTAAGAACCCGATGGTCGCTCTGACAGACCTCCAGAGTTCCTCTGTGGAGATGGGAGAACCTTCCAGAAGGACAGCCATCTCTGCAGCACTCCACCAATCAGGCCTTTATGGTAAGGTGGCCAGACGGAAGCCACTCCTCAGTAAAAGACACATCACAGCCCGCTTGGAGTTTGCCAAAAGGCACCTAAATACTCTGACCATGAGAAACAAGATTCTCTGGTCTGATGAAACCAAGATTCAACTCTTTGGACTGAATGCAAAGTGTCACCTCTGGAGTAAACCTGGCGCGATCTTTATGGTGAAGCATGGTGGTGGCAGCATCATGCTGTGGGGGTGTTTTTCAGAGGTAGGGACTGGGAGACTAGTCAGGATCAAGGCAAAGATGAACGGAGCAAAGTACAAGGGAGATCCTTGATGAAAACCTGCTCCAGAGTGCTCAGGACCTCAGACTGGTTCGAAGGTTCACCTTCCAACAGGACAACGACCCTAAGCACACAGCCAAGACAACACAGGACAGGCTGGACAAGTCTCTGAATATCCTAGAGTGGCCCAACCAGAGCCCGGACTTGAACCCGATCGAACAAATCTGGAGAGACCTGAAAATAGCTGTGCAGGATTTGCAGAGAAGAATGGGAGAAACTCCCCAAATACAGGTGTGCTAAGCCTGTAGCGTCATACCCAAGAAGAGTCGAGGCTGTAATCGCTGCCAAGGGTGCTTCAACAAAGTACTGTGTAAAGGATCTGAATACTTATGTAAATGTGATATTTCTGTTTTTTATTTTTAACAAATTAGCAAACATTTCAAAAAAACTGTTTTTGCTTTGTCATTATGGGATATTGTGTGTAGATTGACGAGGGGAATTTTTTTTAAAATAAATTTTAGAATAAGGCTTTAGCCTAACAAAATGTGGAAAAAGTCAAGGGGTCTGAATACTTTCCGAATGCACTGTGTTTACATTTCCAAAGCAAGTAAAATAAACAAAAGGGAAATAAAAAAGGGAAATAAACAATCAGAAAATAAAAGTGGACATTACACTCACAAAAGTTGTAAAATGCTGTAGATATTTAAATGTTATATTATTGGCTATGTACAGTGTTGTAACAATGTGCAAACAGTTGAATTTTGAACGGGAAAATAAATAAACATGTATATATATAGTTTGTTTTTACAATGGTGTTTCTTCTTCACTGGTTGACCTTTTCTTGTGACAACAGGTCACACATCTTGCTGCTATGATGGTACACTGGTATTTTACCCAGTAGATATGGGGGTTTATCAAAATTGGGTTTGTTTTTCTTTGTGGGTCTTTGTAATCTGAGGGAAATATGTATCTCTAATGTGGTCATACATTTGGCAGGAGGTTAGGAAGTGTATCTCAGTTTCCACCTAATTTTGTGGGCAGTGGACACATAGCCTGTCTTCTGTCGAGAGCCAGGTCTGCCTCTGGAGGCCTCTCTCAATAGCAAGGCTATGCTCACTGAGTCTGTACATAGTCATGGATTTTCTTAAATAGGGTTCAGTCACAGTGGTCAGGTATTCTGCCACTGTGTACTCTCTGTTTAGGTCCAAATAGCATTCCAATTTGCTCTCTTTTTTGGTTGATTCTTTTCAGTTTGTATAATTCTTTGTGTGTTCTAGGGAACCCCAGTGTCTAGATATAATTTGTATTTGTTGTCTTGGCTACTGGACCTTTTTTGGAACACCATTATTTTTGTATTACTGAGATATCTGTCCGGGCCCATGGTTTGACAAAATCTGTGCAGAAGATTTAGGTGCTGCTGTAAGCCCTCCTTGGTTGGGAACAGACGCACCAGATCATCTGCAAACAGTTAACATTGGATTTCTGAGTCCAGTAGAGTGAGGCCAGGTGCTGCAGACTGTTCTAGTGCCCTCGCCAATTCATTTATATTCCTATGTTGAAGAGGGTAGGGCTCAAGCTGCATCCCTGTTTCACCCCACGGCCCTGAGGAAGGAAATATGTGTGTTTTATTGCCAATGTTAACCTCATACTTGTTTTTTGTGTACATTGATTTTATAATCAATTGATTTTATAATCAATGTACACAAAATGTATGCTTTCCCACCAACACCGCTTTCCATCAATTTGTATAGCAGACCTTCATGCCAAATTGAGTCAAAAGCTTTTTTTTTAAATCAACAAAGCATGAGAAGACTTTGCTTTTGTTTTGGTGTGTTTGTTTGTCAATATGGGTGTGCGTGGTGTATACGTGGTCTGTCATATGGTGTTTTCGTCAGAAGCCAATTTGACTTTTGCTCAGGAAATTGTTTTCACTGAGGAAATGTTGGTGATACTCCAGAGGATTTTTCAGAGATTGCAGCTGACGCATATTCCAGGGTAATTATTCGGGTCAAATTTGTCTCCCTTTTTGTCGATTGGGGTGATCAGAACTTGGTTCCAAATATGTGACTCACCACCTGGATTTGGTCTTATGTAGCAAAATTTGAAATTGTGTTTTTTTACATTATGTTAAAGTCGAGACTGCTACAAAATGGTATATCACTCACTGCATTTGAGGAACAATGGGAAAGTAATTCTGCTTTGAAAGTTGATCAACTTGTAAACTCACTTTTGAGAAAATCACCTTTGAATGTTTTGCTATCTAGTGAAGAGCTCTTCTTTGTCTACACCCATTCAGCATCATTCACACCCTAAGCTTTAGCACCACCCATCTCGTTTCGCTCTCGAAGCGCACACTTGGCCGATGATTTGTTTACCTCTGGATAACATGAAAACAGCCTGACCAGCTCTGCTTGCAACAATTTCATTGCGCATTTTTGCAGACGTTTACTGACACCGGCCATATTCAACGGGTGTTGTACACATGTCACGTTACGTTAGCTAACAAGCCAGCCAGACACCGTTAGCTAGTTAAACAATAAACAGTTCCAACAATGCCACAGTGCTGGGAGCTAACCAACCATGTTCAATGTTAGCTAGCTAACATTAGGCTCTAACTAGAACAGCAAACGGCTCTGGGATACGAATAATAACGTCAGGTAGGGAGCCAGCTAGCTAACGTTAGCAAGCTAGCTAACAGTACACTTTAGTTTGAAATGAAACCACTTTCTGTGAAAATTAGAAAACGTGTAATATCTGAAAATGTAACGTTAGCTAGCTAAAGCTAGACTATCTCACCTGTATACATCACCGCGCATGGACACGTCTCCCTGTAAGGTATGCCATGCCACGGTTGCCCTTAGTTTGAAGATGTAATCTGGAGACAGGTGTTTTCTCCATCTCTTTAGCTATCATACTCTAATTCCATGGATTTCACAACTTGATCTTCCAGAAAGTGGAGAGTAACACTTATGCAGCTCCACTACACAATATATTTTAAAAAGCTGCGTTCGACAGGATTACCAACACAGACTGACGAGCTTCTATGGCAGACCAATCCGAACTCCTCTCTCGGCATGTCCAGCCCACTCATGGCTAGTGTGAAGGTTGCTAACTTTTTCTGTGGCTTAACAAGGCTCGTAATTTAACAATTATATTCGTATTTACAGATGTCATACGAGTTTGTTATTAAGGCACATGAAAGTTCACATGTTCAAGAAGGCATTTCTGCCAAAGAAATGTTCAAACAGCTCTCCTGTGAAGTCGTGACTTGAGACATATGCCTAGTTTCCTGAATCGTGTCACATATTAGGGAAGATGCCAGACCTGAGGATATTGCTGAAGTGTTTAAGAATAGCCTATTTGAATTTGGGGTCTGTACATTTTATCACTTTGTTTAGTATACCATCAACACCACAGGCCTTTTTGGGTCGGAGGGTTTGTATTTTGTCCTGTGGCTCATCCAATGTAATTGGAGAATCAAGTGGGTTAAGGTCGTCTTTAATAACTGATTCTAAGTAAATGATCATGTATGCTGAACAGAAATATAAACGCAACATGCAACAATTTCAAAGATTTTACCGAGTTACAGTTACTGAGTTACATATAGGAAATCAGTCAATGTAAATGCATTCATTAGGCCCTAATCTATGGATTTCACATGACTGACAAATCAGAACGAGTTTTTCCCCACAAAAGGGGGACAGAAATACTCAGTTTCATCAGCTGTCCGGATGGCTTGTCTCATGTTCCTGCAGGTGAAGAAGCCGGATGTGAGGTCCTGGCGTGGTTACAGGTAGTCTGCAGTTGTGAGGCCCGTTGGAGATTCTGCCAAATTCTTTAAAACGACGTTGGAGGCAGCTTGTGGTAGAGAAATTAACATTCCATTCTCTGGCAACAGCTCTGGTGGACATTCTTGCATTCAACATGCCAATTGTGCGCTCCCTACAAATTGAGACATCTGTCTCATTGTGTTGTGTGACAAAACTGAACATTTAAGAGTGGCCTTTTATTGTCCCCAGCACAAGGTGCACCTGTATAATGATCATGCTGTTAATTCAGCTTCTTGATTTGCCACACCTGTCAGGTGGATGGATTATCTTGGCAAAGGAGAAATAAATGCTCACTAACATGGATGTAAATACAACATTTTAGAGAAATAAGCTTTTTGTGCGAATGGAACATTTCTGGGATCTTTTATTTCTGCTCATGAAACATGGGACCAACACTTTACATGTTTCGTTTATATTTTTGTTCAGTGTACATGTTTTTGCTTTTGGTTCTTTGTTATATGGCTGAAAAGGTTGTAGAAGTGGTTTATCTATACATCTCCATTTTGGTTAGATAGCTTTTTGTGTTTTTCTTCTTCCCAGAAGTGATTTGATTCTATGGATTCTTGAATCACAATGAGCTGTTTTCTGTCATGCTGTTCCTTCTTTATCCGTAGTGTATTTCTGTATTGTTTTAGTGTTTCACTAAAGTGAAGGCGTAAGCTAATATCTTCTGGTTGTCTGTGTTCTGGTTCGATAGGTTTCTTAATTTCTTTCTTAGGTTTTTGCATTCTTCATCAAACCATTTCTCATTACTTTTAGTTGTCTTAGGTTTTCTGCCGGAATTGAAATTTTATATGTTAGCTGATAGGTCAAATATATTGTTCAGGCTCTTTCACTATTGCAGGAAACCATTTTGTTCAGGACATTGTCTAGGAGGGATTGTATTTGTTGTTGGTCAATTTTTTGGGGTAGGTTTCTACACCCTGCATCTATCTATAGAAGTGGTCACCAACCGGTCGATCGTGACTTGTCGATATCCAAGGCATTTCTGTATAAAACCCAACGATAAAGCCTTGTGTTCCTATTTTTGTTATTCGTCTCGGGCTGTAGGTGGTAGGTGGTAGGTGGTAGACGGTAGGTGGTAGGCGGTAGGCGGTAGGCGGTAGATGCAGCCAAAATGTTGGCATTTCATGTGTCTGAACGTACAAACTCTGCCTTCCCGGTGGGCCTGGAGAGGAAATCAAGTGCACTATGTCACCGCTGGCCAATCAGATTGCTCAGATGACCGAGTCGTCAGTACCGTAGCAGGCATAAGAGAAAGTTACAGCAAAGTTGATACTGTGAGATTTCAAAACATTTAAAACCATGACTAGAGAGAGACTGTCAACGAATACAGCAAAGAGCTGCTGTTTTAATGAGTGAGTTTATGTTTAAAACCACAACTAGAGAGACTGTCAACGAATACAGCAAAGAGCTGCTGTTTTAATGAGTGAGTTTATGTTTAAAACCACGACTAGAGAGACTGTCAACGAATACAGCAAAGAGCTGCTGTTTTAATTAGTGAGTTTATGTTCTTACTCAGAACTGTCAACACTTTGTATTCAACACTTTTATAAGCCATAAAATGCGCTTCTCCACTCAGCACTACAACAAGCACTGCAGCTGTAATGAATGAGGAGGAAAGTGTATCTATAGGCTTGTGTTGGTATTATTGGTATTATTAGCGGCTTGGGTCTTTTTTAATATCAAGGAATAGTTCACTTTCTCTGTTCATAGGAGTAACAACATGAATTTGTGCATGAGGCAGAAATAATGCGGTACGACTCGAGTTTCACCATCGGCTGGAAGATGGTGTCCCTTTTTGGTCAGTGTCAGTGGAGGAAAGGGAGAGAGGAAGGATGTTGAGAGACGGACCCTCAGTCTGCTGCTCTCTCCCTCCGCTGAGACTCACCATCAGAAGGAGGCACCATCAGCCCAGTAAAACACAAATAAATAGCTCATTATTTAAATTAATGCTCACTTAGTTGTGCCTCACAAGTAATACAGCAACGGATCTATTACCGGTGTGATCGGGGTTAGGGGTTAGGGGTTAAGGGTTAGGGGTTAGGGTTAGGGGTTAGGGTTAGGGTTGGGGTTAGGGTTAAGGGTTAAGGATTAGGGTTAAGGGGTTAAGGGTTAGGGGTTAAGGGTTGGGGTTAGGGTTGGGGTTAGGGTTAGTATGCAGTTTGTTTGGCTTCGATGCCTCGTGGGTTAGGGTTAGGGTTAAGGGTTAGGGGTTAAGGGTTGGGGTTAAGGGTTAAGGGTTAGGGTTAATATGCAGTTTGTTTGGCTTCGATGCCTCGTGGGTTAGGGTTAAGGGTTAGGGGTTAAGGGTTGGGGTTAGGGTTAAGGGTTAAGGTTAGTATGCAGTTTGTTTGGCTTCGATGCCTCGTGGTTTATTATTGCTCCGTTGAATTAGATAGTGATTTTGCTGTGATCTTATTTCCCTCATTAAAATGCAAATCATTTTATAACATTTTTGACATGTGTTTTTCTGTATATTTTTGTTGTTATTCTGTCTCTCACTGTTCAAATAAACCTACCATTAAAATTATAGACTGATCATTTCTTTGTCAGTGGGCAAACATACAAAATCAGCAAGGGATCAAATACTTTTTTCCCTCACTGTATTTTGATTTGTTTAACACTTTTTTTGGTTACTACATGATTCCATATGTGTTATTTCATAGTTTTGATGTCTTCACTATTATTCTACAATGTAGAAAATAGTTTAAAAAAAAGAAATCCTTGAATGAGTAGGTGTTAAACCCTTCAAACTTTTGACCGGTAGTGGACAGGTGTACCCTACCGAAGGAGTCCCCTCGAAGCCTACCATTGACTGTATACAGACCCAACGTGCGACCTAGCTACAAGAGTTGTGACCCGTTTTTTAAAATGATGTTGTGTGTAGGGGCCATACGGGGGAGGGAATACTGTCACCTCCAGGCAGGTGTTTGTCCCACTGTGTGCTGAGGGTGTCAGGTTCTTGTCCAGTTCTGGCATTTAGGTCGTCACAGACTAGTACATGAGCCCTGGGCCTGGAAATGGTTCATCTCCCCCTTCAGGATGGAGAAGCTGTCTTCATTAAGTATAGGGATTTTACTGGGGGAAATACCTTAGCTAGCACACATGAGGACATTATTCTCTGTTGAGATAATTCAATTAGGAAATTCAAAAGGAATGGATTTAATGGAGTGAGTTAGGTCTGCTCTATACCAAATTAGCATACCCCCTGAGTCCCCAGCTCTCTGTAACCTAGAGGGCAACCAGTGGGTCCGTCTCCTCTATACCACCCACCTGGTAGTTTGGTGGATGGGACTACCAGCTCTCTGTAACCTAGAGGGCACTCAGTGGGTCCGTCTCCTCTATACCACCCACCTGGTAGTTTGGTGGATGTTACTACCAACTCTCTGTAACCTAGAGGGCAACCAGTGGGTCCGTCTTCTCTATACCATCCACCTGGTAGTTTGGTGGATGGGACTACCAGCTCTCTGTAACCTAGAGGGCAACCAGTGGGTCCGTCTCCTCTATACCACCCACCTGGTAGTTTGGTGGATGTTACTACCAACTCTCTGTAACCTAGAGGGCACTCAGTGGGTCCGTCTCCTCTATACCACCCACCTGGTAGTTTGGTGGATGGGACTACCAACTCTCTGTAACCTAGAGGGCACTCAGTGGGTCCGTCTCCTCTATACCACCCACCTGGTAGTTTGGTGGATGGGACTACCAGCTCTCTGTAACCTAGAGGGCAACCAGTGGGTCCGTCTCCTCTATACCACCCACCTGGTAGTTTGGTGGATGTTACTACCAACTCTCTGTAACCTAGAGGACACTCAGTGGGTCCGTCTCCTCTATACCATCCACCTGGTAGTTTGGTGGATGAGACTACCAGCTCTCTGTAACCTAGAGGGCAACCAGTGGGTCCGTCTCCTCTATACCATCCACCTGGTAGTTTGGTGGATGGGACTACCAACTCTCTGTAACCTAGAGGGCAACCAGTGGGTCCGTCTCCTCTATACCACCCACCTGGTAGTTTGGTGGATGTTACTACCAACTCTCTGTAACCTAGAGGGCAACCAGTGGGTCCGTCTCCTCTATACCACCCACCTGGTAGTTTGGTGGATGGGAAACTACCAACTCTCTGTAACCTAGAGGGCAACCAGTGTGTCCGTCTCCTCTATACCAGGTTTCTTGTAGGATGATGTTTTTCTAATGTATTTGGTGTTGTCCAGATTCCTGCTCTTTATGGCAGATGACCTCAGACATTGGATATTCCAGGATGAGATAGTAAATGCTTTGTGTTCCATAAAGTGTCCAATGTTGTTGGTTGTGTGGTTTGGCCTCAGGCCAGTAAGTGTGAGCAGAGCCTGCTGAGCATCTTGTACATGCCATTGGCTTGGGCGGGTGTAAGAGTGGGGGTTGGGCCTGTTTGCCTGCTCACGGCCTGGGCGAATGTGTGACTTCCATATTGAGGCCTTCTTTGCGGGAAGAAGTGGTGGGCAGGAGGAGCAATAGCAGAGTGTTTCTCTGGTCTGGGCGGGGTGTCCGTTGATCTGTTGCTCCTTTGTGAGGTGTCGGGACTGCGGTTTAGGGCGATGTCCTTTAGGGTCCTGGTCGAAGGTGGGCGCTGCTGCCTTCTATAGGTGTGGACCTGGTAATAAAAGGCTGTCCAGGGTAGAGTGGTGGATAGATGTTAGGTTTTGAGGCACAGTCACAGGAAAGGCTTACATTAACTCGCTTTATGGTGGCAGGGTGGAAGTATTTTTCAGTGGTAGCAGGGTGAAAATAACCACTCATGAGTTGGGGAAAGTGGAAGAAGTTTTTTCAACCACTCCCTTGAGTGCTGTGGCCACCTTGTCCTGCTGTGCTCTCAGGTCATTTGGGCCTGTGGGCTGTTCTGCTGGTTTCTATGCGGAGGAGGCCAGCTCTCTCATGGGTTGTTCTCTGTCACACACCATCTTTCTCACCTTCTCCTCAATTGGTCTCATCTTTTCCTGCCGCTGGGCCTCCTCCTTCTGCTCCTTCTCTTTCTCCTGTTGAAGTGGTCTCACCACAGTCCACACACGTCTCTCTCACCCTCCAAGCTCTCCAGGTCTAGTTGGGGGGGGTGATGTTGTCTGGGTCTGGTTGAGGGGGTGTTGTTGTCTGGGTCTGGTTGAGGGGGTGTTGTTGTCTGGGTTTAGTTGAGGGGGTGTTGTTATGCTGGACTGTTGTCTGGGTCTAGTTGAGGGGGTGTTGTTGTGCTGGACTGTTATCTGGGTCTAGTTGAGGGGGTGTTGTTGTCTGGGTCTAGTTGAGGGGGTGTTGTTATCTGGGTCTAGTTGAGGGGGTGGTGTTGTCTGGGTCTGGTTGGGGGGGTGTTGTTGTCTGGGTCTAGTTGAGGGGGTGGTGTTGTCTGGGTCTAGTTGAGGGGGTGTTGTTGTCTGGGTCTGGTTGAGGGGGTGGTGTTGTCTGGGTCTAGTTGAGGGGGTGGTGTTGTCTGGGTCTGGTTGAGGGTGTGTTGTGCTGGACTGTTGTCTGGGTCTGGTTGAGGGCGTGTTGTTGTCTGGGTCTGGTTGAGGTGTTGTTGTCTGGGTCTGGTTGAGGGGGTGTTGTTGTCTGGGTCTGGTTGAGGGGGTGTTGTGCTGGACTGTTGTCTGGGGGAAAAATCTAAGTTTATCTAACTCTAAATCTATATTTTTGTAAAAACATGCTGAAATATTCAAGCGCTCATCTGCTCACAACCTCTGTCTCTCTCTCTCTCTCTCTGACTCTTCTCTCTCTCGCTCTCTCCCTCCCCCTCTCTCTCTTTCTCTCTCTCTCCCTCTGACTCTTCTCCCCACTCTCTCCCACTCCCTCTCTCTCTCCCACTCCCTCTCTGACTCTTCTCTCTCTCTCTCTCTCTCTCTCCCACTCCCTCTCTCTGACTCTTCTCTCTCTCTCTGACTCTTCTCTCTCTCTGACTCTTATTTCTCTCTCTGACTCGTATTTCTCTCTCTGACTCGTATTTCTGTCTCTGACTCTTCTCTCTCTCTCTGACTCTTCTCTCTCTCTCTGACTCGTATTTCTCTCTCTGACTCGTATTTCTCTCTCTGACTCGTATTTCTCTCTCTGACTCTTATTTCTCTCTCTCTGACTCTTCTCTCTCTCTGACTCTTTTCTCTCTGACTCTTCTCTCTCTCTCCCCCTCCCTCCCTCTCTCTCTCTGTTCTTCCTTTGCAGGCTGACCAGCTGATGTTTGCCATGCACTTTGTCAGAGGGATGCACCCAGACCTTTTCCAAGAGAATGTAGGTTATTATAACCATTCATAACATGATCATTATCAGACATGGGTTTTTCCTCTTCAGTCAGGAAGTCCTGTCCATCTGACATCATCTCCTATTCATCTTAATGCTGTTGTCTCTCTGCTTCCACTACAGGAGTGGGATGCCTTCACTGGCCTCGTAGTAGGGGATATGGTGAGAAAGGCGGTACGTACAACAGCAGTGTGTGTGTGTCCCAAACACACTCTCTCATTCACCTCATCTCTCTTATCACAGTTCAACTGACCTTCTTTTCCTTTCCGCCTACAGGATACGCAGAAATCTTTGCGGGAGCAGATTCCTTCCTGGATCGATCAAGAGAGACTTGGAGCTGTAGCCATGTTCAAGGTTCGTATATACGATGTTCAAGGTTTGTACACTGAGTGTACAGAACATTAAGAACATCTTCCTAATATTGAGTTGCATCCCCTTTTGACCTCGGGAACAGACTCAATTCATTGGACATGGACTCTGCAAGGTGTTGAATGTGTTCCACAGGGATGCTGGTCCATGTTGACTTCAATGCTTCCCACAGTTGTGTCAAGTTGGCTGGATGTCCTTTGGGTGGTGGACCATTCTTCATACACACGGGAAACTGTTGAGAGTGAAAAACCCAGCAGCGTTGCAGTTCTTGACTCAAACCGGTGTGCCTGGAACCTACTACCATACCCCGTTCAAAGGCACTTAAATCTTTTGTCTTGTCCATTCACCCTCTGAATGACACACATACACAATCCATGTCTCCATTGTCTCGAGGCTTAAAAATCCTTCTTTAACGTGTCTCCTCCCCTTCATCTACACTGATTGAAGAGGATTTAACAGTTAACATTAATAAGGGATCATAGCTTTCACCTGGATTCACCTGGATTCACCTGGTCAGTCTATGTGATGAAAAGAGTTCTTAATGTTTTGTATAGTCAGTGTATATAAACTCAGCAAAAAAAGAAACCTCCTCTCACTGTCAACTGTGTTTATTTTCAGCAAACTTAACATGTGTAAATATTTGTATGAACATAACAAGATTAAACAACTGAGATATAAACTGAGCAAGTTTATAACAACTGAACAAAATCAAAAGTAACAGTCAGTATCTGGTGTGGCCACCAGCTGCATTAAGTACTGCAGTGCATCTCCTCCTCATGGACTGCACCAGATTTGCCAGTTCTTGCTGTGAGATGTTACCCCACTCTTCCACCAAGGCAACTGCAAGTTCCCGGACATTTCTGGGGGGAATGGCCCTAGCCCTCACCCTCCGATCCAACAGGTCCCAGACGTGCTCAATAGGATTGAGATCCGGGCTCTTCGCTGGCCATAGCAGAACACTGACATTCCTGTCTTGCAGGAAATCATACACAGAACGAGCAGTATGGCTGGTTGCATTGTCATGCTGGAGGGTCATGTCAGGATGAGCCTGCAGGAAGGGTACCACATGAGGGAGGAGGATGTCTTCCCTGTAACGCACAGCGTTGAGATTGCCTGTAATGACGACAAGCTCAGTCCGATGATGACGTGACACCAACCCCAGACCATGACGGACCCACCACCTCTAAATCGATCCCACTCCAGAGTACAGGCCTCGGTGTAACGCTCATTCTGTCAAAGGAGGACTTGATTTTCTCTTTAGCTTTTTAGCTTCATTCTTTCATTCCATCCCTCTTTTCTCCACTTTTCTGATGTAGAGTACGTTCCCAGGCCTGTACCAGTCTCTGTGTCTGAGTGACTCGGATCTCTGGCTCTCCTTTTCACGGAGCTCCAACTGTGAACAGGAAGTCCCGCCCTCCATCGCCAAGAAGATCAAACCGTTCCAGCAGGTGAGGTGTCAATCACTGATTAACATGAGCCAATCCTTGTGTTTCACTGATACATAATCAATTGTCCTTTATGTTTAGTCATTTACAGGATAAGCTCTCTTTACAGTGCTCCCAGACTGAGTCATTTACTACTCCCTCTTCATTTTCCCCTCTCCTCCTCCCCTCTCCTCTTCTCCCCTCTCCTCCTCCCCTCTCCTCCTCCCCTCTCCCCTCTCCTCCTCTCCTCTCTCCTCCTCCCCTCTCCTCTTCTCCCATCTTCTCTCTCCTCTTCTCCCCTCTCCTCTTCTCCCCTCTCCTCTTCTCCCCTCTTCTCCCCTCTCCTCCTCTCCCATCTTCTCTCTCCTCCCGTCTCCCCTCTCCTCCTCTCCTCTCTCCTCTTCTCCCGTCTCCCCTCTCTCCTCCCCTCTCCTCCTCTCCCCTCTCCTCTCTCCTCTTCTCCCCTCTTCTCCCCTCTCCTCCTCTCTCCTCCTCTCCCATCTCCTCTCTTCTCCCGTCTCCCCTCTCTTCTTCTCCCCTCTCCCCTCTCCTCTTCTCCCCTCTCCTCTCTCCTCTTCTCCCATCTCCCCTCTCCTCCTCTCTCCTCTTCTCCCCTCTCCTCCTCTCCCATCTCCTCTCTCCCCTTCTCCCGTCTCCCCTCTCTTCTTCTCCCATCTCCTCTCCCATCTCTTCTCCCGTCTCCCCTCTCCTCCTTTCCCATCTCCCCTCTCCTATCTCCTCTCTCCTCTTCTCTCTCCTTCTCCCGTCTACCATCTCCCCTCTCCTATCTCCTCTCTCCTCATCTCCCCTCTCCTCTTCTCCCATCTTCTCTCTCCTCCCGTCTCCCCTCTCCTCCTCTCTCCTCATCTCCCTTCTCCTCTTCTCCCATCTTCTCTCTCCTCCCGTCTCCCCTCTCCTCCTCTCCCATCTCCTTTCTCCTCTTCTCCCGTCTCTTCTCCCCTCTCCTCTTCTCCCCTCTCCTCTTCTCCCCTCCTCTCTCTTTCTCCTTGCAGGTGCTGCTGGTTCAGGCCATCAGGCCAGACAGACTACAGAGTGCCATGGCTGCCTTCACCTCACAGGCCCTGGGTGAGTGTGTGTGTGTGTGTGTGTGAGGGATCCCTTCCATCCGCCATAAATCTGTCTGTCTAGTAAAAGTGTCATCATTAGTGCTGATCAATCCATCCTAACGACACACGCTGTAAACACAGCAGAGCATCTCTTCTCACTGCAGACACAATGCAGTGAGTCAGCACTTTATATAACTGATGGACTTGAGGAGTCAGTCCATATAACATACACACAGAAACACGTGAGCACACACCTGTATGTGTAGAGAACCAGCCACCACACACCTGTATGTGTAGAGAACCAGCCACCACACACCTGTATGTGTAGAGAACCAGCCACCACACACCTGTATGTGTAGAGAACCAGCCACCACACACCTGTATGTGTAGAGAACCAGCCACCACACACCTGTATGTGTAGAGAACCAGCCACCACACACCTGTATGTGTAGAGAACCAGCCACCACACACCTGTATATGTAGAGAACCAGCCACCACACACCTGTATGTGTAGAGAACCAGCCACCACACACCTGTATGTGTAGAGAACCAGCCACACACACCTGTATGTGTAGAGAACCAGCCACCACACACCTGTATGTGTAGAGAACCAGCCACCACACACCTGTATGTGTAGAGAACCAGCCACCACACACCTGTATGTGTAGAGAACCAGCCACCACACACCTGTATGTGTAGAGAACCAGCCACCACACACCTGTATGTGTAGAGAACCAGCCACCACACACCTGTATGTGTAGAGAACCAGCCACCACACACCTGTATGTGTAGAGAACCAGCCACCACACACCTGTATGTGTAGAGAACCAGCCACCACACACCTGTATGTGTAGAGAACCAGCCACCACACACCTGTATGTGTAGAGAACCAGCCACCACACCTGTATGTGTAGAGAAACCAGCCACCACACACCTGTATGTGTA
Organism: Salmo trutta; assembly: GCF_901001165.1. Taxonomy (NCBI): domain Eukaryota; kingdom Metazoa; phylum Chordata; class Actinopteri; order Salmoniformes; family Salmonidae; genus Salmo; species Salmo trutta. The sequence goes on from NC_042969.1 coordinate 80,986,882, forward strand.
GAGAACCAGCCACCACACACCTGTATGTGTAGAGAACCAGCCACCACACACCTGTATGTGTAGAGAACCAGCCACCACACACCTGTATGTGTAGAGAACCAGCCACCACACACCTGTATGTGTAGAGAACCAGCCACCACACACCTGTATGTGTAGAGAACCAGCCACCACACACCTGCAGAGAGAAAGAGACTGTGCTCACATAAGGTTCCTGTCCTTCATGAATGGAGTTGCCTGATACAGCAACGACAGGGAACCTGTACAGTGATTCATAGACAGTCATTACTCTTAATATGCCACTAACACACACACACACACACACACACACACACACACACACACACACACACACACACGTGAATGCACACTGAGGATGAAGCACAGTAAATTAGTCTCTAGCCATTGCTCTTCATTTGACACACACACACACACACACACACACACACACACACACACACACACAAGGCTATATGCACACACACATCCAAACCTCCATAATCTATCAGCGGTGTGTGTGTGTGTGTGTGTGTGTGTAGACCTGCTGAATGTGTGGTGATTTCTCTTCATTATGCCAGCGGGCTCAGAGGGGAACACAAAGTGATATGATTGGACGATTAGCCCCATGGAGGGAGAACAGATTGGCTGTAATTCACTGGAGTCACGGAGGTTTGACGAGGTTTCTCCTGCATGCGTACCTGCGTGTGTGTGCTTGCTTGCATGTGTTTCTTACGTCTTCAATGTAAATTTCAGACCATCAGTCTTGGAGAGATTCCTCATTGACGTGGGTCAGCAGATTTACTGTAAATGCACCTTTAAACACATGAATTAACTAAGGGCATATTTTGCTATGCTGTCATCAACAAAGTTTAGTAGTTGGGTCCCAACAGTTGGTTCTTGTGTCACTTTGTTGCGTTTAGTGTCTGTCGTAAGCAACATTAGATGACAGCTGCTGTGTCCTGATATGATGGATTGTAAGTATTCATCTAACTGGGGGAGCATCTTCCCATGTTGGCCCAGTTCCAGTGGTCAAATTATTATTTCTCTAGAATTTTCACTACCATAAAATTTGAATTAATAGTCCAGGCATGTATTTGCTTAAAACACTGAACAGAACATGCGCTTATTTGAGACAGGCTTCTATTTGAGCCAGGCGTCAAAATATTATTTTTAATTTTTTAGCTTTATTTAACTAGGCAAGTCAGTTAAGAACAAATTCTTATTTTCAATGACGGCCTAGGAGCAGTGGGTTAACTGCCTTGTTCAGGGGCAGAACGACAGGTTTTTACCTTGTCGGCACGGAGATTCGATCTTGCAACCTTTCGGTTACCAGTTCAACGCTCAAACCACTAGGCTACGCTGCCGCCCCAATTCCTTAATGCTAATCAATTCCTTCATCATTTTCTGCACTAATATGTTATCATTTACACACTGTGTCACATTTATTTTGTCTTAGTATGCCTCTATAAAAAAACAACACTTTTTTCTCTACTAATTATTCTCCTCTGACTGTGCATTTTGGTCAGTTCTTACTTTCACCACTAGAGGGCGAAGAGCCAATTCCTAGGGTTCTGTACTCCTGAAGTTGTTGACTGTTTCTGTGCTTGCCAGTTAGCTAGCCGTACTCAGCAGTACGCAGCCAATGGCTAGCAGTTTCTTACTGGTGATAACAATTGATGATTGGTATAATTTCTTCTAGGCATTACGGAATTATTTTATGTAACAAATCGAACACTAAACCTTGTGAACAATTCATGGTAACCTCGTAAACAATTACTTTTGAGAAACGGGTGTTAAAATGAAATGTGTGACATTGCCCGGCTATTAAAAGGGACACGTCTATTTGGCACTCAGCGTTTAATTGACATTTTTACGGTATTTTCTCTGAAGAAACAGCCTCTCAGGATGTTATCCTTGACTGGACAATCTTTCCTACCACATCTGCTTCTCTATTCTCCCCCTCTGCCATCTACCTCCCTGTTTACTCTTTTACATCTCCTCTCTATCTATACCTCAGGTTTTCCTCCATCTCTTTCCTTTCAGTTCATCCTCAGTCTGTCGTTTGACTACACATACACACATACATACATACACACACACACACACACACACACACACACACATACACACACACACACACACACACACACACACACACACACACACACACACACACACACACACACACACACACACACACACACACACACACACACACACACACACACACACATACATACATACACACACACACACACACACACACACACACACACACACACACACACACACACACACACCACACACACACACACACACACACACACACTAATCTGCCAGGAAACACAGGGTTCTTTCTGCCTAATGAGCCACCTATTCATTCTGCTAATCCTGCTAATTGCATGTAGGTTTATGCCAGCGCTATCAATGACTCTGCAAATTGGTGTTTGTGTGTTTTAGTGTGGACCCATGCATATGAAAGCTTCACAACTGCTGAATAAGACTGATAATTTGACTGCTAGACAGTTAGATTTGGCACATTTTCACAGCAATAACGTCAGCAAATAGGCTGTCAGATGTTACCTAGCGATGTGGAGTTATCTGACCATGTCCCTAAACACTGTCAACCTGACACTCTGATGTTAGTCTCCCCCCCCCCCTCTCTCTGTGTTGATCTACAGTATCAACTCCTACATCTCTCTATTCTTCAGATATCACTCCATCTCTGGCTGGACTGCAGCTCCTCTTGTCGTCTCAGGTAGTAGTGATGACGATGCTGCGGTCTTCTCATACTGTAGAGCAGGGGTAGGTAGCAGGGGTAGGTAACAGGGGTAGGTAGCAGGGGTAGGTAGCAGGGGTAGGTAATAGGGGTAGGTAATAGGGGTAGGTAACAGGGGTAGGTAACAGGGGTAGGTAGCAGGGGTAGGTAGCAGGGGTAGGTAGCAGGGGTAGGTAGCAGGGGTAGGTAACAGGGGTAGGTAACAGGGGTAGGTAATAGGGGTAGGTAGCAGGGGTAGGTAGCAGGGCTAGGTAACAGGGGTAGGTAATAGGGGTAGGTAACAGGGGTAGGTAATAGGGGTAGGTAGCAGGGGTATGTAATAGGGGTAGGTAGCAGGGGTAGGTAATAGGGGTAGGTAGCAGGGGTAGGTAACAGGGGTAGGTAACAGGGGTAGGCAGCAGGGGTAGGCAACAGGGGTAGGCAACAGGGGTAGGTAACAGGGGTAGGTAACAGGGGTAGGTAACAGGGGTAGGCAACAGGGGTAGGCAACAGGGGTAGGTAGCAGGGGTAGGTAGCAGGGGTAGGTAGCAGGGGTAGGTAGCAGGGGTAGGTAATAGGGGAACAGGGGTAGGTAGCAGGGGTAGGTAATAGGGGTAGGTAACAGGGGAACAGGGGTAGGTAGCAGGGGTAGGTAACTAGATTCAGAGTGGATGGTCGGAGAGCCGAAACAATTCTAATAATTTGTACACAAATTGACCACAACTAAATCCAATAAGAGATTGTTATTCTGAAATACAATCATTTCATACTTTGATTACACTGAGGCACGATGATGTCTCATATTTCATTCATGGGAAACCTTGGAAACAGATTTTCTAAATTTAACAACATTTTAGCTGAATTTGACCTCAGTTTCACCTGCTCATCTGCCTGTGAATGTCTGATACTGTGGTGAAATGCTCCTACATTCCACCTTCATTACAAGCTCAGGGTTGTGTTCCGTATTGGTACTAACCCATTGACTGTCTTACCCGGACAAGCCCCTGGGTTGGAGACGGGGGGATAGGGTGTAGTGGGGTGTAGAGTCTGGAGACGGGGGACAGGGTGTAGTGGGGTGTAGAGTCTGGAGACGGGGGGACAGGGTGTAGTGTTGTGTAGAGTCTGGAGACGGGGGGACAGGGTGTAGTGGGGTGTAGAGTCTGGAGACGGGGGGACAGGGTGTAGTGGGGTGTAGAGTCTGGAGACGGGGGGACAGGGTGTAGTGGGGTGTAGAGTCTGGAGATATATAGGATATAACCCCACCCGCTTTGCCAAAGCACAGCCCCCACACCACTGGAGGGAAATCTCCAACCACCAACATCTATACTAGCTGCTACACTTGAGGGAAGTCCTGATATGTAGTAATCATTGCTAAGCCCTACGACCTATTCAGGTAATGGCCCAGTTCCCTTTTTATTAGAATGGAACACACCCTAAGGCTAACCCTGTTGACTGCTAAAGTTACGATGTGATGCAGAGGTGTTTGAGCGGCTGTATTCTATTCCTTCTGAATGTTACAGTAAACTGTATGTACAGTATTTAAAATGGCTAGCCTTCTCCATTGATGAAGCTGCCGCATGTCCACTGTTAGGTGTGTGTGTGTGTGTGTGTGTAAACGCTAAGTGAACGCATTGATGAAGCTGTGGTGTGTGTGTGTGTGTGTGTGTGTGTGTGTGTGTGTGTGTGTGTGTGTGTGTGTGTGTGTGTGTGTGTAAACGCTAAGTGAACGCATTGATGAAGCTGTGGTGTGTGTGTGTGTGTGTGTGTGTGTAAACGCTAAGTGAACGCATTGATGAAGCTGTAGTGTGTGTGTGTGTGCCACAGTACAGTCTGTCTCCCTGGCAGTGAGTCACTATGCTAATGAAGCGTGGGGCTTTAATCCTCTTAGAGCTAATCTCCCACAATCCCCCGGTCCAGCCTGGCCCAGAGAGCCTGGCCACTGCCACAACACAGTGGAGTGCTATCAGCACAGTGTAAACACACACATACACACACATTCACACACTAAAACACACAAGAGATCTTCACTGGTCCACCCAAACCCAATTACCCAGGGCCCGACCCGGGTCTGCAATTCTGTAGTTGACCCTCAGATCCGGGTCAGATCTGTTTTGATTTCACGGTAAGGACCCGTATAGACCCAAACACGACTGCTGAGTGAGACAGCGAGAGCCGTTAAATTCTACAACCACCTAAAAGGAAACGATTCCCAAACCTTCCATAACAAAGCCATCACCTACAGAGAGATGAACCTGGAGAAGAGTCCCCTAAGCAAGCTGGTCCTGGGGCTCTGTTCACAAACACAAACAGACCCCACAGAGCCCCAGGACAGCAACACAATTAGACCCAACCAAACCATGAGAAAACAAAAAGATTATTACTTGACACATTGGAAGAAGTTACAAAAAAACAGAGCAAACTAGAATATTTAACCCGAAACAGAGAGTACACAGTGGCAGAATACCTAACCACTGTAACTGACCCAAACTTAAGGAAAGCTTTGACTATGTACAGCCTCAGTGAGCATAGCCTAGCTAATGAGAGAGGCAGCCGTAGGCAGACCTGGCTCTCAAGAGAAGACAGGCTATGTGCACACTGCCCACAAAATGATGGAAACTGAGCTGCACTTCCTAACCTCCTGCCAAATGTATGACCATATTAGAGACACATACAGTTGAAGTCGGAAGTTTACATACACCTTAGCCAAATACATTTAAACTCAGTTTTTCACAATTCCTGACATTTAATCCTAGTAAAAATTCCCTGTTTTAGGTCAGTTAGGATCACCACTTTATTTTAAGAATGTGAAATGTCAGAATAATAGTGGAGAGAACGATTTATTTCAGCTTTTATTTCTTTCATTACATTCCCAGTGGGTCAGAAGTTTACATACACTCAGAGTATTTGGAAGTATTGCCTTGAAATTGTTTAACTTGGGTCAAACGTTCCGGGTAGCCTTCCACAAGCTTCCCACAGTAAGTTGGGTGAGTCAGGTTTGTAGGCCTCCTTGCTCGCAAAGGCTTTTTCAGTTCTGCCCACACATTTTCTATGGGATGGAGGTCAGGGCTTTGTGATGGCCACTCCAATACCTTGACTTTGTTGTCCTTAAGCCATTTTGCCACAACTTTGGAAGTATGCTTGGGGTCATTGTCCATTTCGAAGACCCATTTGCGACCAAGCTTTAACTTCCTGACTGATGTCTTGAGATGTTGCTTCAATATATCCACATAATGTTTCTACCTCATGATGCCATCTATTTTGTGAAGTTCACCAGCCCCTCCAGCAGCAAAGCACCCCCACAACATGATGCTGTGTTCTTCGGCTTGCAAGCATCCCCCTTTTTCCTCCAAACATAATTGTGGTCATTATGGCCAAACAGTTCTATTTTTGTTTCATCAGACCAGAGGACATTTCTTCAAAAAGTATGATCTTTGTCCCCATGTGCAGTTGCAAACCGTAGTCTGGGTTTTTTTTATGGCGGTTTAGGAGTAGTGGCTTCTTCCTTGCTGAGCGGCCTTTCAGGTTATGTCGATATAGAAAATGTTTTAATGTGGATATAAATACTTTTGTGCTTGTTTCCTCCAGCATCTTCACATGGTCCTTTGCTGTTGTCCTGAGATTTATTTGCACTTTTTGCACCAAAGTACGTTCATCTCTAGGAGACAGAACGCGTCTTTGTACAGATGAACGTTGTACCTTCAGGTATTTGGAAATTGCTCCCAAGGATGAACCAGACTTGTGGAGATCTTGGTCTTTTGATTTTCCCATGATGTCAAGCAAAGAGGCACTGAGTTTGAAGGTAGGCCTTGAAATACATCCACAGGTGCACCTCCAATTGACTCAAATGGTGTCAATTAGCCTATCAGAAGCTTCTAAAGCCATGACATCATTTTCTGGAATTTTCCAAGCTGTTTAAAGGCACAGTCAACTTAGTGTATATAAACTTCTGACCCACTGGAATTGTGATATAGTGAATTATAAGTGAAATAATCTGTCTGTAAACAATTGTTGGAAAAATGACTTGTGTCATGCACAAAGTAGATGTCCTAACCGACTTGCCAAAACTATAGTTTGTTAACAAGAAATTTGTGGAGTGGTTGAAAAACGAGTTTTCATGACTCCAACCTAAGTGTATGTAAACTTCCGACTTCAACTGTATTTCCCTCAGATTACACAAAACAAACCCAATTTTGATAAACTCCCATATCTACTGGGTGAAATACCAGTGTGCCATCACAGCAGCAAGATGTGTGACCTGTTGCCACAAGAAAAGGTCAACCAGTGAAGAACAAACACCACTGTAAATACAACCCATATTTGTTTATTTATTTATTGACCAAGAACCAACAGGTAGGCTTTAACTTCATACTTTGAATGGAGTGGTTTTTGTTATTGTGTAGGACGGTGGAAAGTGCAGCCTATATAGCTTTGATTAGTCAACCCAGCTAGCTAGCAAACTTATCTAGCTTCTCTTCTCGGTTTGATGCAGTCAACACAGGTACTATGTAATATGATTGGATGAATAATAACCTAGCTTTAGAGCTAGAAGTTAGTAACTAGTGAGAATCGGCTTGGTTGCTGCTGGCTCTCTCTGTCTCCTCGGCCACACAGTCAGAAACACACAGCAGGCCCTTCCCTCCGCCTGCTACAAGCCCTGTTCCTCTCACCTTCGGTGCGTTAACAGCTTCAGTCAATAATGTCGCTACTAAATTGTATTATCTGCTGTTTCCCTCACTTGGATCAGATCAGATCGGGTCTGGACCCGACCGGGTCTACATGGGGCTGGGTCTGGTTGTCCTACCCGTTTGTAGGGTCCGGGGTAGAAGCCCCGGGTCATTTTCGGAACGGGACCTCTATTACACACACACACACACACACACAGGTGAAAACACATTGTACACCAGGGTTACACAACTCCAGTCCTTCAGGGCTACTGTGTTAGATGTTTTGCTTCTAAACCTAAAACCCGTTTTACTTAATTGATCAATCAGTCAGTGAATGGTCAGGGAGTCCATTGAGTAAAGACAGAACACACACACACACACACACAGAATGTCTCAGAGGAACACATCCACACAGACCCAGGTCTTTTATGTAGTGCCCGTGCCCAGCATACAGAGAGAGAGAGAGAGAGAGAGAGAGAGAGTGTCCCTTTTGCCTGTCTGAATATTGATCAGATACCCTTTCATTGTGGAATGATGTGGTGTCGAGGCTACGTGTTTGGGTGTGCTCGTTTGCATGTGTGTGGCATATCAATGTGTCAAGTCAGAGGGATGTTTCTCTTAGCGTTGCCATGGCAATGCAGGAAAAGGTCGCTGGAAGGCGTTCTAGCCATGGCCGAAGCTGGGGTGTGTGTGTGTCTGTGTGTGTCTGTGTGTGTCTGTGTGTGTCTGTGTGTGTGTACGATCAGAATATAAATGAAAGAGTTTTGTTCTGCTCTCTGTGTGTGTGTGTGCGTGTTTATGTGTCTACATGTACACTGAGTGTTCATAACATGCTATTTCCATAACAGCCTGACCAGGTGAATCCAGGTGAAAGCTATGACCCCTTATTAATGTTACTTGTTAAATCCTCTTCAATCAGTGTAGATGAAGGGGAGGAGACAGGTTAAAGAAGGATTTTTAAGCCTTGAGACAATTGAGACATGGATTGTGTGTGTGTCATTCAGAGGGTGAATGGACAAGACAAAAGATTTAAGTGCCTTAGAACAGGGTATGGTAGTAGGTTCCAGGGACACCGGTTTGAGTCAAGAACTGCAACGCTGCTGGGTTTTTCACGCTCAACAGTTTCCCGTGTGTATGAAGAATGGTCCACCACCCAAAGGACATCCAGCCAACATGACACAACTGTGGGAAGCATTGGAGTCAACATGGACCAGCATCCCTGTGGAACGCTTTCAACACCTTGTAGAGTCCATGTCCCGATGATATGAAGCTGTGCAACTCAATATTAGGAAGATGTTCCTAATGTCCACTCAGTGTATACAGTATGGTGTGTGTGTGTGTGTATACAGTATGGTGTGTGTGTGTGTGTGTATACAGTAGGTGTGTGTGTGTGTATACAGTAGGTGTGTGTGTGTGTACAGTAGGTGTGTGTGTGTGTGTGTATACAGTATGGTGTGTGTGTGTATACAGTATGGTGTGTGTGTGTGTATACAGTATGGTGTGTGTGTGTGTATACAGTATGGTGTGTGTGTGTGTATACAGTAGGTGTGTGTGTGTGTGTACAGTAGGTGTGTGTGTGTGTGTGTATACAGTATGGTGTGTGTGTGTGTGTGTATACAGTATGGTGTGTGTGTGTGTGTATACAGTAGGTGTGTGTGTGTGTGTGTATATACAGTATGGTGTGTGTGTGTGTATACAGTATGGTGTGTGTGTGTGTGTATACAGTATGGTGTGTGTGTGTGTATACAGTAGGTGTGTGTGTGTGTGTATACAGTAGGTGTGTGTGTGTGTATACCGTATGGTGTGTGTGTGTGTATACAGTATGGTGTGTGTGTGTGTGTATACAGTAGGTGTGTGTGTGTGTGTGTGTATACAGTAGGTGTGTGTGTGTGTGTGTATACAGTATGGTGTGTGTGTGTGTGTATACAGTAGGTGTGTGTGTGTGTGTGTGTGTGTGTGTGTGTGTGTATACAGTATGGTGTGT
>NC_042969.1:81002035-81047035 GCF_901001165.1 Salmo trutta
CTCCCCCTCCCTATCTCTCCCCCCTCCCTATCTCTCCCCCTCCCTATCCTCCCCCTCCCTATCTCTCCCCCTCCCTATCTCTCCCCCTCCCTATCTCTCCCCTCCCTATCTCTCCCCCTCCCTATCTCTCCCCCTCCCTATCTCTCCCCCTCCCTATCTCTCCCCCTCCCTATCTCTCCCCTCCCTATCTCTCCCCCTCCCTATCTCTGCTACCTCTTCTTCTCACATCACTCTTCATTCCACTGCTCTTTCTCCCTCCCTTCTCTTTCTGTCTCTCTCTGTCTCTCGCTTTCCCCTCTCTGTCTCTCTCTGTGTGTGTGTGTGTGTGTGTGTGTGTGTGTGTGTGTGTGTGTGTGTGTGTGTGTGTGTGTGTAATATTGGAGAGGTTAATTAGTCTATCATACTGGAACATGATCAGATTCTAATTACTGATCATCTCACACACGCCACAGCCTCACCCCAAGACTCGTCCACAGCCTCATCCCCAGCCTCACCCCCAGACTCGTCCACAGACTCATCCCCAGTACTGCTGGATGTGTCTGAGCCAGGAGCCTCACACCCTCCCCCTCTCCATCCCTCCGGAGAACAGAACCACTCATGCAGAGACAGAGGGAGAGAGACGGACAGAGGGGGAGAGACGGACGGAGGGAGGGAGGGAGACGGACGGAGGGAGACGGACGGAGGGAGGGAGACGGACGGAGGGAGGGAGGGAGCCGTACGGAGGGAGGGAGACGGACGGAGGGAGGGAGACGGACGGAGGGAGGGAGACGGAGGGAGGGAGGCAGACGGAGGGAGGCAGACGGACGGAGGGAGGCAGACGGAGGGAGGGAGACGGACGGAGGGAGGGAGACGGACGGAGGGAGGGAGACGGACAGAGGGAGGGAGACGGACAGAGGGAGGGAGGGAGGGAGGGAGGGAGACGGACGGAGGGAGGGAGGGAGGGAGCCGGACGGAGGGAGAGAGACGGGGGGAGGCGGACGGAGAGAGGGGGGGAGGCGGACGGAGGGAGGCGAAGGAAGGGAGGGAGGGAGGGAGACGGACGGACGGAGGGAGGGAGGGAGACGGAGGGAGAGAGACGGACGGAGACAGGGAGGGAGACGGAGGGAGGGAGGACGGTTGGGATAAGAAAAGAAGCGTGTTTATTGTCTACTAACCTCTGTGTTGAATAGCACTGTGTTTGGTTCCTTGTTATTTTGACCTCGCTCTCATCAGTCATGTGCTTGTGCAGAAGCATGGAACGTGTGTGTGGAGTGGTGTGTGTGTGCAGTTGGAGAGGGGTGGTGTAGATACAGCAGCAGAAGGGCATCATTACTGTTACTGAGAGATAGAGAGTACAGTACACGAGGATGAGAGCTCAATCAAGCATGGTATACACACACACACACACACACACACACACACACACACACACACACACACACACACACACACACACACACACACACACTGGACTGTAGTGTGAGCCTAACCCCTTGCCATCTCAATCAGAGGACAGTGTTTGTAACTGCAGAGTGGAGATCACTGAGGCAAGACAACCACATCAACTAACACTGGTGACACACAGGAACACACACACACACACACATTAATTTCCATCCGCACAGACGGGGCTTGCACCATGTTAATGCTCATCAGTCTCATCACAGACGGGGCTTGCACCATGTTAATGCTCATCAGTCTCATCACAGACGGGGCTTGCACCATGTTAATGCTCATCAGTCTCGTCACAGACGGGGCTTGCACCATGTTAATGCTCATCAGTCTCGTCACAGACGGGGCTTGCACCATGTTAATGCTCATCAGTCTCGTCACAGACGGGGCTTGCACCATGTTAATGCTCATCAGTCTCGTCACAGACGGGGCTTGCACCATGTTAATGCTCATCAGTCTCGTCACAGACGGGGCTTGCACCATGTTAATGCTCATCAGTCTCGTCACAGACGGGGCTTGCACCATGTTAATGCTCATCAGTCTCGTCACAGACGGGGCTTGCACCATGTTAATGCTCATCAGTCTCGTCACAGACGGGGCTTGCACCATGTTAATGCTCATCAGTCTCGTCACAGACGAGCATCAGTCAGACGTGTGGTTTCACAGATGTATTTAATCAGCACCACTTTCTGTCCCTGCATTTTGTGCTAAAGTAGGTGCGTGTGTTTGCCTGTATTGTCCCAGCATGTGGTTGATTTGATATAGGATTTTCCATCCATCAATAACCCCTCAGTAGGTTAACAAACAGCGACACATCACTCTGAATAACAATGAAGGCAATGATCCTGATATGAATATCAACACATTAACATTCCCTGTAGGGATCTGCGTGTTGGAGGTGAGTCAGGGTTATTTTGGCTGAGTGGTAAAGATACTGCATCTTGCCACACATCTTAACTGTATCAGAGTCTGACTACACATTGAACCTTACAGGCTCCTGACATCACACTGTCTCTGCTCCCACAGGTTCCACATCACACTGTCTCTGGTCCCACAGGCTCCCACAGGTTCCCACATCACACTGTCTCTGGTCCCACAGGCTCCCACAGGCTCCCACATCACACAGTCTCTGGTCCCACAGGCTCCCACATCACACTGTCTCTGGTCCCACAGGCTCCCACATCACACTGTCTCTTGTCCCACAGGCTCCCACAGGCTCCCACATCACACTGTCTCTGGTCCCACAGGCTCCCACAGGCTCCCACATCACACTGTCTCTGGTCCCACAGGCTCCCACATCACACTGTCTCTGGTCCCACAGGCTCCCACATCACACTGTCTCTGGTCCCACAGGCTCCCATAGGCTCCCACATCACACTGTCTCTGGTCCTACAGGCTCCCACATCACACTGTCTCTGGTCCCACAGGCTCCCACATCACACTTTCTGGACCCATAGGCTCCCACATCACACTGTCTCTGGTCCCACAGGCTCCCACAGGCTCCCACATCACACTGTCTCTGGTCCCACAGGCTCCCACATCACACTGTCTCTGGTCCTACAGGCTCCCACATCACACTGTCTCTGGTCCCACAGGCTCCCATAGGCTCCCACATCACACTGTCTCTGGTCCCACAAGCTCCCACATCACACTGTCTCTGGTCCCACAGGCTCCCACATCACACTGTTTCTGGTCCCACAGGCTCCCACATCACACTGTTTCTGGTCCCACAGGCTCCCACATCACACTGTCTCTGGTCCCACAGGCTCCCACAGGCTCCCACATCACACTGTCTCTGGTCCCACAGGCTCCCACATCACACTGTTTCTGGTCCCACAGGCTCCCACAGGCTCCCACATCACACAGTCTCTGGTCCCACAGGCTCCCACATCACACAGTCTCTGGTCCCACAGGCTCCCACATCACACTGTCTCTGGTCCCACAGGCTCCCACAGGCTCCCACATCACACTGTCTCTGGTCCCACGGGTTCATGCATCCCACATCACACACTGATGTTATCAGCTGCTAGACTAGCATGATATGGCTGTATAATAGTGATCAGAATACTGATACTAGCTCTGTCAGACTGGTGGAGTATGGAGCTTTGAGGACCCCCCAGGCGAGGGTTTAAATAGTGTCCTCTCTCTCCTCCTGTCTGAATGCCATTCACCTTCTGCAGTACACACTGACTGTGCATTCTACTTCATGTTCCTTTCAGATCCTACTTCATGTTCCTTTCAGATCCTACTTCATGTTCCTTTCAGATCCTACTTCATGTTCCTTTCAGATGCTACCTCATGTTCCTTTCAGATGCTACTTCATGTTCCTTTCAGATCCTACTTCATGCTCCTTTCAGATCCTACTTCATGTTCCTTTCAGATCCTACTTCATGTTCCTTTCAGATGCTACTTCATGTTCCTTTCAGATCCTACTTCATGTTCCTTTCAGATCCTACTTCATGTTCCTTTCAGATGCTACTTCATGTTCCTTTCAGATCCTACTTCATGTTCCTTTCAGATGCTACTTCATGTTCCTTTCAGATGCTACCTCATGTTCCTTTCAGATGCTACCTCATGTTCCTTTCAGATCCTACTTCATGTTCCTTTCAGATGCTACCTCATGTTCCTTTCAGATCCTACTTCATGTTCCTTTCAGATGCTACTTCATGTTGATGCCTGAAGTGCCGCTGCAGTGTCTCAGCAAGGTGACAGTTAGCTTGGATACAGAGGTTTATTCCTGACAGTCACTCTATTTGGTTTCTGTTATGTTCTCTCTCGTTTCCAGTTCTAATGTTCTGTTTTCTCTGTCTGTGGTTCTAATGTTCTGTTCTTTGTGGTTCTAGGGATGGACTAAGTTTTCATGTTCTGTTCTCTCTGTCTGTGGTTCTAGGGATGGACTAAGTTTTCATGTTCTGTTCTCTCTGTCTGTGGTTCTAGGGATGGACTAAGTTTTCATGTTCTGTTCTTTCTGTCTGTGGTTCTAGGGATGGACTAAGTTTTCATGTTCTATTCTCTCTGTCTGTGGTTCTAGGGATGGACTAAATTCTATGAGTTCTCTCTGTCTGATCTGCGGGCTGGCTTTGAGATCATCGACCGTCTGTTTGAAGGTGGTAAGGTTTTCCAGTGGGAGTTTGTACATGGTCTGTTGGAGAATGCCATCTATGGCGGCAGGATAGACAACCCATGTGACCTGAGGATCCTCCGCTCCTACCTGGAACAGTTCTTCTCCTCACACCTCCTGTCTGCCTCAGCCAATCACAGCCAACGCAGCAAGAGAGGCCACGCCTTCCCCTCTCAGATCAGCCTGCCCAACTCCTGCTCCATACTGGTGAGACTATACAGACACGCACACACACACCATCTCTGTCAGTCGTTTAACTCTGTGTGGGTGTGTGTTTGTGTGTTTGTGTGTTCAGGACTATCGTGGTGTGATAGAGAATCTTCCAGAAGATGACCGGCCAGCGTTTTTCGGCCTGCCTGCCAACATTGAACGCTCCTCGCAGAGAATCATCAGTTCTCAGGTCAGCTACCGCACACACACACACACACACACACACACACACACACACACACACACACACACACACACACACACACACACAGAGAAATGATCAGCTCTCAAGTGGGGTTAACACACCAGTACACACACATAGGTACACATTCTCACACACAGAGGGTGCACCTGTGTCCCATAAAAAGAGGATCGTGCCTCTCCCCTGTCAACAGACTCCTCTCCCCTGCCCTCATGCCCTTTGACCCCACTGGCAGGCTTCTGTTTTCCACAGGAAAGCCACCACTCACACCCTCTCCTCCCAGAGTTTATTTGGCTTCCACACACCCCTCATCCTCTCTCAGTTCTCTCTGCCTCAGACCTGTCTGATGTTTGGAATGTCCCTCATCAGCACATTATTTCCCAGTACCTCTAACCCTGGATATCTACACAGTCACACGGGCCTCGGACTCACAAACAACACAGTCAATCACCCCTACTCTCCCACACTCATGCACTCTCTCACACAGCCAAGGCCAGACAGACAGGCCAGGCTACTGGAGAGAGAACTCAGGGGTCTCATACAGGTCTGGAGGAAGAAAGGAGAGGCTTTATAAACTGACAAATAAAATACTCAGTCAAATTCACATCACTCATGCTGGTGGAGTTGGTTGACACGGCAGCCATATTGTGTCCAGCACTGTTCCGCATGGCAGCCATTTTGGTCTGTCACTGTGCTCTCTGCCTGTCAGCAGGGGCTGTTTGAGAGGCAATTAAAGGCCTAATTACTCAGCCAATTAAAGAGATGATTGCTGTCCCAGATTGAGAGGGGAAATTGCTCCGACATGCTGTATGACACGGCACTTATTGCTGCTAAATCTGGAGCAGTGTGTTATTGGCTGATTCACCACCTCTTCCTCTGAGCCCTAAAGTAGAATTATTGCTGCTTTGGCTCTGATTTCTTTCTCTGTATCGCTCTCTCTCCCTCTCTCCATTTCTCTCTTTCCATTTCTCTCTCTCCCTCTCCATTTCTCTCTCTCCCTCTCCATTTCTCTCTCCCTCTCTCCATTGCTTATTTGGATTGTAATTTTGTTCAATATTTCATTTGATTCTATGGCTTTGTTATTTCTGCGCCTCCATCTGTCTGTCTGGCTTTGACACATCTGGAGATATTTAAGCAAGGCCCGAGGGGGAGTGTCCAGGCACAGCCCTGATATACCACTCCCCCTCGGGCCTTATTGCTTAAATATAATGCTTCTATCTCCAGTTCTACAGATGGACGAAAAGACAAAAATCTAACCTGTTCCTAATAAATAATTGACGGATTGCGGCATGACGATATTTCGCAATTGATGTGAATGGCGTCATTAAAAAAACGTGCTTGTATTAATGAATAAAAGAAAATGGACTTGGTGTAAAACAGCCTTAATGTTCAATGAGGTGACATTGTAACTGTTTGGTGCAGATAGTGTTGTAGGTCCCAGGGCAGATCTACAGTAAAGTGACTACAGTAGAGATATGATTCAGTCTAACAGTGAGAATCACACCTCCTGCCCTCCCTCCCTCCCTCCCTCCCTCCCTCCCTCCCTCCCTGCACTCCTCTTCTCTGATGACTCATCATCCGGTATCAACACTGGATGGAGAGCGAGATGGAAGAAGAGAGAGAATCTGTGTTTTATAGTGTTCTGTGAAAGTGTGTCCCTGCTTTGGGCTATTTACATAAATCGCTGCTTCACCATTATCACTACAGAAAATATATTACAGTCATCATTCACTCTCTCTCTTTAGGATCCCTTTGTGCTGCTACACATGCAATTTCCTGTTAAATGTCCTCAGTATGACTATTGTGTTGGCAGCCTGTCGTCCTCCAGCTGGACCCAGGGGTGGAGGTTGTTGTTGTTGCAGACACCAGCTGATGTAACCAACAGAAATGCATCCCTCACACACACACACACACACACACACACACTCTCTCTCTCTCTAATGGAGAAGTTTGGCACCAAGCGGCACAGAGAGCCTGATGAACTTTCCTAACCGTGTGGCGTTTTGCAAAGAGCCGAACCAGGCCAGCACTGGAACAACTCATAGAAAGGTGTGTGAGCAGAGAGAGAAGAATTCTGCAAAAATATCCTCTGTGTGCAACGTAAAACACCAAATAATGCACGCAGAGCAGAATTAGGTCGATACCCACTAATTATCAAAATCCAGAAAAGAGATGTTAAATTCTACAACCATCTAAAAGGAAGTGATTCCCAAACCTTCCATAACAAAGCCATCACCTACAGAGAGATAAACCTGGAAAAGAGCCCCCTAAGCAAGCTGGTCCTGGGGCTCTACACCCCACAGAGCCCCAGGACAGCAACACAATTAGACCCAACCAAATCATGAGAAAACTAAAATATATTTACTTGACAAATCAAATTCATTTATAAAGCCCTTCTTACATCAGCTGATATATCAAAGTGCTGTACAGAAACCCAGCCTAAAACCCCAAACAGCAAGCAATGCAGGTGTAGAAGCACGGTGGCTAGGAAAAACTCCCTAGAAAGGCCAGAACCTAGGAAGAAACCTAGAGAGGAACCAGGCTATGAGGGGTGGCCAGTCCTCTTCTGGCTGTGCCGGGTGGAGATTATAACAGATGGCCAAGATGTTCAAATGTTCATAGATTTTTTTTAAAAAGTAAAAATATTTCACCTTTATTTAACCAGGTAGGCAAGTTGAGAACAAGTTCTCATTTACAACTGTGACCTGGCCAAGATAAAGCAAAGCAGTTCGACACATATAACAACACAGAGTTACACATGGAGTAAAACAAACATACAGTCAATAATACAGTAGAAAAATAAGTCTATATACAATGTGAGCAAATGAGGTGAGATAAGGGAGGTAAAGGCAATAAATAGGCCATGGTGGTGAAGTAAATACAATATAGCAATTAAAACACTGGAATGGTAGATTTGACAGTAGATGAGTGTGCAAAGTAGAAATACAGGGGTGCAAAGGAGCAAAATACATAAATACAGTAGGGGAAGAGGTAGTTGTTTGGGCTATTTATAGATGGGCTATGTACAGGTGCAGTGATCTGTGAGCTGCTCTGACAGCTGGTGCTTAAAGCTGGTGAGGGAGATAAGTGTTTCCAGTTTCAGAGATTTTTGTAGTTCGTTCCAGTCATTGGCAGCAGAGAACTGGAAGGAGAGGCGGCCGAAGAGGGAATTGGCTTTGGGGGTGACAAGTGAGATATACCTGCTGGAGCGCGTGCTACAGGTGGGTGCAGCTATGGTGACCAGCGAGCTGAGATAAGGCGGGACTTTATCTAGCAGGGTCTTGTAGATGACCTGGAGCCAGTGGGTTTGGCGACGAGTATGAAGCGAGGGCCAGCCAACGAGAGCGTACAGGTCGCAGTGGTGGGTAGTATATGGGGCTTTGGTCACAAAACGGATGGCAATGTGATAGACTGCATCCAATTTGTTGAGTTGGGTGTTGGAGGCTATTTTGTAAATGACATCGCCAAAGTCGAGGATCGGTAAGATGGTCAGTTTTACGAGGGTATGCTTGGCAGCATGAGTGAAGGATGCTTTGTGACGAAATAGGAAGCCAATTCTAGATTTAACTTTGGATTGGAGATGTTTTATGTGAGTCTGGAAGGAGAGTTTACAGTCTAACAAGACACCTATGTATTTGTAGATGTCCACATATTCTAAGTCAGAACCGTCCAGAGTAGTGATGCTGGACGGGCGGGCAGGTGCAGGCAGCGATCATTTGAAGAGCATGCATTTAGTTTTACTTGTATTTAAGAGCAGTTGGAGACCACGGAAGGAGAGTTGTATGGCATTGAAGCTCGTCTGGAGGGTTGTTAACACAGTGTCCAAAGAAGGGCCAGAAGTATACAGAATGGTGTCGTCTACGTAGAGGTGGATCAGAGACTCACCAGCAGCAAGAGCGACATCATTGATATATACAGAGAAGAGAGTCGGCCCAAGAATTGAACCCTGTGGCACCCCCGTAGAGACTGCCAGAGGTCCGGACAACAGGCCCTCCGATTTGACACACTGAACTCTATCAGAGAAGTAGTTGGTGAGGCAATCATTTGAGAAACCAAGGCTGTTGAGTCTGCTGATGAGGATGTGGTGATTGACGGAGTCGAAAGCCTTGGCCAGGTCAATGAATACAGCTGCACACTATTGTTTCTTATTGATGGCGGTTAAGATATCGTTTAGGACCTTGAGCGTGGCTGAGGTGCACCCATGACCAGCTCTGAAACCAGATTGCATAGCGGAGAAGGTGCGGTGGGATTCGAAATGGTCGGTAATCTGTTTGTTAACTTGGCTTTCGAAGACCTTAGAAAGGCAGGGTAGGATAGATATAGGTCTGTAGCAGTTTAGGTCAAGAGTGTCCCCCCCTTTGAAGAGGGGGATGACAGCAGCTGCTTTCCAATCTTTGGGAATCTCAGACGACACGAGAGGTTGACCAGGCTAGTAATAGGAGTTGCAACAATTTCGGCAGATCATTTTAGAAAGAAAGGGTCCAGATTGTCTGGCCCGGCTGATTTGTGGGGGTCCAGATTTTGCAGCTCTTTCAGAACATCAGCTGACTGGATTTGGGAGAAGGAGAAATGGGGAAGGCTTGGGCGAGTTGCTGTGGGGGGTGCAGAGCTGTTGGCCGGGGTAGGGGTGGCCAGGTGGAAAGCATGACCAGATAGATGACCAGCAGGGTCAAATAATAATAAGTTTGGCACATTGGAAAGAATTTACAAAAAAACTGAGAAAGCTAGAATGATATTTGGCCCTAAACAGAGGGTACACAGTGGCAGAATACCTGACCACTGTGACTGACCCAAACTTAACGAAATCTATGTACAGACTCAGAAGGCAGACTTGGCTCTCAAGAGAAGACTAGCTCTGTGCTGACTGCCCACAATCTCAATCCCACTCTCAATACCTGACCACTGTGACTGACCCAAACTTAAGGAAATCTATGTACAGACTCAGAAGGCAGACTTGGCTCTCAAGAGAAGACTAGCTCTGTGCTGACTGCCCACAAAATTAGGTGGAAACTAAGCTGCACTTCCTAGCCTCCTGCCAAATGTATGACCATACTAGAGACACATATTTCCCTCAGATTACACAAATATACAAAGAATTCCAAAACAAATGAAATTTGAATAAACTCCCATATCTACTGGGTGAAATACCAGTGTGCCATCACAGCAGCAAGATTTGTGACCTGTTGCCACAAGAAAAGGGCAACCAGTGAAGAACAAACACCATTGTAAATATTTCCTGTTTGTACATTTTGCACATCATTACAACACTGTATATAGAAATAATATGACATTTCAAATGTCTTTATTCTTTTGGAACTTTTGTGAGGTTAATGTTTACTGTAGGTTTTTTATTTGACTTTTGTTTATTATCTATTTCACTTACTTTGGCAATGAATACATATGTTTCCCATGCCAATAAAGCCATTTGAATAGAGAGAGAGAGAGAGAGCAATGGGGGAGAGAGAGAGTGAGAGAGAACCTGCAGAGCTCTGATAACAGCTCACACGGGGTGTGTGTGTGTGTGTGTGTTTCCCTTATAGAGAAATTGTGTGCGTGTGTCTATGTTAAGATCTATGCATAGTAATGTGTGTAGGTGCTAAGGGCAGTGACAGTAGTTAGGAGCTGTGAGGTGGAACTTTCTAACCCTCTCCCTGTCAGACATGATGGACGAGGAGACCCGTCCTGATACTCTACCCCAAGTCTGGCTGGGTGTGTTTCTGGGAGAGAGAGGTGTCTGGCTGGGTGTGTTTCTGGGAGAGAGAGCTGGCTGTGTGGGTGTGTTTCTGGGAGAGAGAGAGGTGTCTGGGTGGGTGTGTTTCTGGGAGAGAGATAGGTGTCTGGTTGGGTGTGTTTCTGGGAGAGAGAGAGGTGTCTGGTTGGGTGTGTTTCTGTGAGAGAGAGCTGGCTGGGTGGGTGTGTTTCTGGGAGAGAGAGGTGTCTGGGTGGGTGTGTTTCTGGGAGAGAGAGAGGTGTCTGGTTGGATGTGTTTCTGGGAGAGAGAGGTGTCTGGGTGGGTGTGTTTCTGGGAGAGAGAGGTGTCTGGGTGGGTGTGTTTCTGGGAGAGAGAGAGGTGTCTGGTTGGGTGTGTTTCTGGGAGAGAGAGGTGTCTGGGTGGGTGTGTTTCTGTGAGAGAGAGCTGGCTGGGTGGGTGTGTTTCTGGGAAAGAGAGGTGTCTGGCTGGGTGTGTTTCTGGGAGAGAGAGGTGTCTGGGTGGGTGTGTTTCTGGGAGAGAGAGAGGTGTCTGGTTGGGTGTGTTTCTGGGAGAGAGAGGTGTCTGGTTGGGTGTGTTTCTGTGAGAGAGAGCTGGCTGGGTGGGTGTGTTTCTGGGAGAGAGGTGTCTGGCTGGGTGTGTTTCTGGGAGAGAGAGAGGTGTCTGGTTGGGTGTGTTTCTGGGAGAGAGAGGTGTCTGGTTGGGTGTGTTTCTGTGAGAGAGAGAGCTGGCTGGGTGGGTGTGTTTCTGGGAGAGAGAGGTGTCTGGGTGGGTGTGTTTCTGGGAGAGAGAGAGGTGTCTGGTTGGGTGTGTTTCTGGGAGAGAGAGGTGTCTGGTTGGGTGTGTTTCTGTGAGAGAGAGCTGGCTGGGTGGGTGTGTTTCTGGGAGAGAGAGGTGTCTGGGTGGGTGTGTTTCTGGGAGAGAGAGGTGTCTGGGTGGGTGTGTTTCTGGGAGAGAGAGAGGTGTCTGGTTGGATGTGTTTCTGGGAGAGAGAGGTGTCTGGGTGGGTGTGTTTCTGGGAGAGAGAGGTGTCTGGGTGGGTGTGTTTCTGGGAGAGAGAGAGGTGGCTGGTTGGGTGTGTTTCTGGGAGAGAGAGGTGTCTGGGTGGGTGTGTTTCTGGGAGAGAGAGGTGTCTGGCTGGGTGTGTTTCTGGGAGAGAGAGCTGGCTGTGTGGGTGTGTTTCTGGGAGAGAGAGAGGTGTCTGGGTGGGTGTGTTTCTGGGAGAGAGATAGGTGTCTGGTTGGGTGTGTTTCTGGGAGAGAGAGAGGTGTCTGGTTGGGTGTGTTTCTGTGAGAGAGAGCTGGCTGGGTGGGTGTGTTTCTGGGAGAGAGAGGTGTCTGGCTGGGTGTGTTTCTGGGAGAGAGAGGTGTCTGGGTGGGTGTGTTTCTGGGAGAGAGAGAGGTGTCTGGTTGGGTGTGTTTCTGGGAGAGAGAGGTGTCTGGTTGGGTGTGTTTCTGTGAGAGAGAGCTGGCTGGGTGGGTGTGTTTCTGGGAGAGAGGTGTCTGGCTGGGTGTGTTTCTGGGAGAGAGAGAGGTGTCTGGTTGGGTGTGTTTCTGGGAGAGAGAGGTGTCTGGTTGGGTGTGTTTCTGTGAGAGAGAGAGCTGGCTGGGTGGGTGTGTTTCTGGGAGAGAGAGGTGTCTGGGTGGGTGTGTTTCTGGGAGAGAGAGAGGTGTCTGGTTGGGTGTGTTTCTGGGAGAGAGAGGTGTCTGGTTGGGTGTGTTTCTGTGAGAGAGAGCTGGCTGGGTGGGTGTGTTTCTGGGAGAGAGAGGTGTCTGGGTGGGTGTGTTTCTGGTGGAGAGAGGTGTCTGGTTGGGTGTGTTTCTGTGGGAGAGAGCTGGCTGGGTGGGTGTGTTTCTGGGAGAGAGAGGTGTCTGTTTGCACCCTGTGGTTTAACTATTAGGTAGTGGGCCAGACACTCAGTCACCTATGCGTTAGCGTGTGCAGTACGGTTGACTGTGGGAACCTGGTTACAGAGATTTACCGACTAAAACCACTCGCTTTTCACGGGATAAATAACTGAGAGAAACCGGTAAATTATAGCAAATTATATCAACAGCATGACGTGAAATTATATGCAATGTCTAAATCTGACTTCTCTACGGCCTTCTTTCTGCTCTCTGCATGATCGATCATCATCCCTCAGGGTGGGACAGACAGCCCATCTCAGGGTGGGACAGACAGCCCATCTCAGGGTGGGGACAGACAGCCCATCTCAGGGTGGGACAGACAGCCCATCTCAGGGTGGGACAGACAGCCCATCTCAGGGTGGGGACAGACAGCCCATCTCAGGGTGGGGACAGACAGCCCATCTCAGGGTGGGACAGACAGCCCATCTCAGGGTGGGACAGACAGCCCATCTCAGGGTGGGGACAGACAGCCCATCTCAGGGTGGGGACAGACAGCCCATCTCAGGGTGGGGACAGACAGCCCATCTCAGGGTGGGGACAGACAGCCCATCTCAGGGTGGGACAGACAGCCCATCTCAGGGTGGGACAGACAGCCCATCTCAGTATGAAGCTCAGTTCACAATGCATGTAGACCCATCATCTCATCATTGTAGCTTTTTTTCTTGTGACAGGTAGGCCTACATTTCCTGCAGCATGGTCTATGCTACAGTAATATAAAAACTGAATCCTCGTCTAATTTACACATCTGCAACGGGCTTTCGGGGTCACCCAATTTTTTTATTGTAAAGATAAACAAATTGAATTGCAGCTGCAGAGATTTAAAACAGCCTATCAATCGAATATCGTTGCTTTAAAGCAGAGCATGTGTGAGCAGTCTCTCTCTCTCCATCAATTCCATTCAAATTGCATCTAATACAAAAATTAAAATCTAATTCCCTAGCCTATACTTGTAACTTTGTACAGTGGTTGCTCCACTAAAAGTTTTGCGATTATGCTGCTGTACGTAGAGGTAATTTGTGGTTTAGTATGGTACCCTGCGTCACTACTTCATTCCTCCAGACCAGCACAAGGGGGAGTTAGAGCACTGATTATGCTTTTTGGTCCTACTGTGTCTCTCTAACTGACAATGAATGGACATAAACCTAAATAGAAACTGATAATTGTGTACGACTTCAGTATTACTTACTAAAGCTGTTGTTACAGTAAGGTTTTTATTATTTTATTTTGTTAGGATTATTTTTCTCTTACTGTAGTACTGTAGGCCATTCCCAACCAGTCACGTTGTACAGCGCCTGAGTGGCGCCACGGTCTAAGACACAGCATAGCTGTGTTGCTACAGATGCTGGTTCAACGCCGGCCTCGACTGGGAGACCCATGAGATGACTGTAGGTGTTTGGTTTCTCTCCCTCTAAAAACAGAAATTAATAATTCTAAATAACAAACTGGCTTTATTTACAAATTAGTAACAATGTCTCACCCATGTTCAAGAATGGCCTTTTTCTCACAAATTTTTCGTTATTGGAAAACGAAATCATCTCCAAAATAGTTATTTTTTAAACAAAGCGATTATTATTATTATTATTCATGTAGAATGATATAAAAGCCCGTTGGATATTCTCACAGATATATTATTAACCCTGTTATTAGCAGGACAATATATATTGGTCATGGCTCCCGAGTGGCACACAATGGGATTGCCTTGCAGTTCTCCAGCTGTATCCACTGAGATAGCACAATGGAATTACCTTGCAGTTCTCCAGCTTTATCCATTTAGATAGCACAATGGAATTACCTTACAGTTCTCCAGCTTTATCCACTGAGATAGCACAATGGAATTACCTTGCAGTTCTCCAGCTGTGTCCACTGAGATAGCACAATGGGATTACCTTGCAGTTCTCCAGCTTTATCCACTTAGATAGCACAATGGGATTACCTTGCAGTTCTCCAGCTATATCCACTTAGATAGCACAATGGAATTACCTTGCAGTTCTCCAGCTGTATCCACTGAGATAGCACAATGGAATTACCTTGCAGTTCTCCAGCTGTATCCACTGAAAGCTCGCGAGGTTCAAGGCACGAGGGCAGGGGGCACGGGATGGGCCGCAGAGCCACGCACAGAAGACCGACCTAGCCCATGGGGAAGGGAGGAGGAGGAAGGGGGAGAGAGGACCCCCACCCCGCCACACTGGGTAGCACAGAGCAACACTTTAAGGGGCGTTGCACTAGTAATGGCGCTGACTAGGGAAACGTTCTCATTGTTCTAGCAGGTAGCTGGACAATAGACTTGCCTAGATGGAGGGTAGGGGGAGAATTCTATCGTCAAATGTGTTTCTAACTTAGGTTCTAAATTAAGTATTATTATTATGCATCATATCCGACCGTGATTGGGAGTCCGATAGGGCGGCGCACAATGGGCCCAGCGTTTCTCTCCCTCTAAAAACAGAAATAAATGTTTTGGCCTTTATAAATATTATATTGGCCTTTATTAAGATTACAATCGCTCACTTTTGTTTTTTTGAAAACTAAATAACCTTCAAAATATCGTTATACACTGCTCAAAAAAATAAAGGGAACACTAAAACAACACATCCTAGATCTGAATGAATGAATGAAATAATCTTATTAAATACTTTTTTCTTTACATAGTTGAATGAGCTGACAACAAAATCACACAAAAATAATCAATGGAAATCCAATTTATCAACCCATGGAGGTCTGGTTTGGAGTCACACTCAAAATTAAAGTGGAAAACCACACTACAGGCTGATCCAACTTTGATGTAATGTCCTTAAAACAAGTAAAAATGAGGCTCAGTAGTGTGTGTGGCCTCCACATGCCTGTATGATGTCCCTACAACGCCTGGGCATGCTCCTGATGAGGTGGCGGATGGTCTCCTGAGGGATCTCCTCCCAGACCTGGACTAAAGCATCCGCCAACTCCTGGACAGTCTGTGGTGCAACGTGGCGTTGGTGGATGGAGCGAGACATGATGTCCCAGATGTGCTCAATTGGATTCAGGTCTGGGGAACGGGCGGGCCAGTCCAATAGCATCAATGCCTTCCTCTTGCAGGAACTGCTGACACACTCCAGCCACATGAGGTCTAGCATTGTCTTGCATTAGGAGGAACCCAGGGCCAACCGCACCAGTATATGGTCTCACAAGGGGTCTGAGGATCTCATCACGGTACCTAATGGCAGTCAGGCTACCTCTGGCGAGCACATGGAGGGCTGTGCGGCCCCCCAAAGAAATGCCACCCCACACCATGACTGACCCACCGCCAAACCGGTCATGCTGGGGGATGTTGCAGGCAGCAGAACGTTCTCCACGGCGTCTCCAGACTCTGTCACGTCTGTCACATGTGCTCAGTGTGAACCTGTTTTCGTCTGTGAAGAGCACAGGGCGCCAGTGGCGAATTTAACAATCTTGGTGTTCTCTGGCAAATGCCAAACGTCCTGCACGGTGTTGGGCTGTAAGCACAACCCCCACCTGTGGACGTCGGGCCCTCATACCACCCTCATGGAGTCTGTTTCTGACCGTTTGAGCAGACACATGCACATTTGTGGCCTGCTGGAGGTCATTTTGCAGGGCTCTGGCAGTGCTCCTCCTGCTCCTCCTTGCACAAAGGCGGAGGTAGCGGTCCTGCTGCTGGGTTGTTGCCCTCCTACGGCCTCCTCCACGTCTCCTGATGTACTGGCCTGTCTCCTGGTAGCGCCTCCATGCTCTGGACATTACGCTGACAGACACAGCAAACCTTCTTGCCACAGCTCGCATTGATGTGCCGTCCTGGATGAGCTGCACTACCTGAGCCACTTGTGTGGGTTGTAGACTCCGTCTCATGCTACCACTAGAGTGAAAGCACCGCCAGCATTCAAAAGTGACCAAAACATCAGCCAGGAAGCATAGGAACTGAGAAGTGGTCTGTGGTCACCACCTGCAGAACCACTCCTTTATTGGGGGTGTCTTGCTAATTGCCTATAATTTCCACCTGTTGTCTATTCCATTTGCACAACAGAAGTGTGATTGACTTGGAGTTACATTGTGTTGTTTACGTGTTCCCTTTATTTTTTTGAGCAGTGTATATTATCAAGTTGATGGCACGGTCATATAGCCTCCACCTACATAAATCTGAGTGACACACTCATTCATGGCTTTGGATCAAAATAAATAAGTACCAACATTCTTTCTGATAGTCTTTAATAAAGAAATGTTTTGGTTATCCTGACCTGGACACCATGTACACTATTATAATAGCCCATTATGGGCTGTTAGCAGGACAATATGCCTTTACCAACACCTCTCTGTATTTTGATACTTTGTGGATTGGGCCTCCCCAGTGACGCAGCTGCCTAAGCAATGCAAAATCCGTTGCTATAGATACCCGTGCCGGCCGCCACCGGGAGACCCATGAGACAGCTTTTGGTTTTAATTTAGAATCCTCCAATCCTCTATATGTAATTATTTGTGGGGAGTCAAGTCATATTTTTTGATATACTGTAGGCCTACCATAGGTGACATGAGTCTCACTAGTGTTGAGTAATGTGCTGCTGTTAAAAGTGGTGTAGGTCTTATTTATTTAAAGAGCATATTGAAGTAATAGGATTTGAAGCAAAAACCTACAACTATTTTAGCACTGTTTCGCGCTGCTCTGAGACAAGCATGGGGACTGGTCTTGATAAATCAATGAGATTTTTATTTTTACTTCATCTCCGTTTGGGTGTTGGTTAGACTAAAATGATGGTGTAGAAATGTTATGCTCTTAGTGTAACCTTTATTTAAATAGACAAGTCATTTAATAACAAATTCTTATTTACATGGACAGCCTACTCCTTCCTCCCCATCGGGGAATTGAACCCCCGGTCTCACGCGTGCCCGCACGACACTGGGATTCTTTAGCTAAATAGCCCAGCACTGTAGCCTACTCCCGACCGTCACGTTGTACAGCGCCATATTTTCCATTCCATCCCAATGGAAACCCAGAGGGTTTTTCGTTTTTATTGCAATGGAACACCATAATATTAATCATAATATTATATTAATATCATAATATTAATCAGTTGGATAACTCCTCCGTCGCGACGTAACCTGAACGCCCATCTATGGCCCGCTAATCGTTAGCTGTCTTATTGGCTGCTAACTGAATAGGTCTATCAGACAATTTTCTTGGGCCACTATAACTATAACTATTTTGCCCATTGGATTGGTCCCATCTACCACACGGAACCCCACTAATCTGCCGACGGAAACGCACGAGGTGGCTAAAAATAGACCATCTTCTGCCAGCTTGCTACCCATGGCCCGGCTAGCTGTCTGAATTGCCGTGACCCCAACCAACCTCACTACTCACTGGACCACTAGGATAAGCATGCCTCTCCGTAATGTCAATATGCCTTGTCCATTGCTGTTCTGGTTAGTGTTTATTGGCTTATTTCACTGTATAGCCTCTAGCCCTGCTCATTATACCTTATCCAACCTTTCAGTTCCACCACCCACACATGCAATGACATCACCTAGTTTCAATGATGTTTCTAGAGACAATATCTCTCTCATCATCACGCAATGCCTAGGTTTACCTCCACTGTATTCACATCCTACCATACCTTTGTCTGTACATTATACCTTGTAAACCTGCTCCTTTTACTCTCTGTTCCGGACGTCCTAGACTACCAATTCTCATAGCTGTTAGCCGTACCCTTATCCTACTCCTCCTCTGTTCCTCTGGCGATGTATGTTCCTCTGGCGATGTAGAGGTTAATCCAGGCCCTGCAGTGCCTAGCTCCACTCGGATTCCCCAGGCGCTCTCTTTGATGACTTCTGTTACCGTAATAGCCTTGGTTTCATGCATGTTAAACCTCTCTGGGACATCTGGGACGCTAGCGTCCCACCTGCGGTACACACTATCAACAGCCAGTGAAATAGCAGGGCGGCAAATTCAAAACAACAAAAATCTCATAATTCAAATTTCTCAAACATACAAGTATTATACACCATTTTAAAGATAAGATTCTCCTTAATCCAACCACAGTGTCCGATTTCAAAAAGGCTTTACGGCGAAAGCATAACATTTGATTATGTTAGGACAGTGCCGAGACAAGAAAAACCACACAGCCATTTTCCAAGCAAGGAGAGGCGACACAAAAACCAGAAATACAGCTAAAATGAATCACTAACCTTTGATGATCTTCATCAGATGACACTCCCAGGACTCAATGTTATACAATACATGTATGTTTTGCTTGATAAAGTTCATATTTATATCCATAAACCCCATTTTGCATTGGCGCGTGATGTTCAGAAAATGTATTCCTCCAAAACGGCTGGTGAATGAGCACATCAATTTACAAAAATACTCATCATAAACGTTGATAAAATTTACAACAGTTATTGAAAGAATTATAGATACACTTCTCCTTAATGCAACCGCTGTGTCAGATTTTAAAATAGCTTTACGGCGAAAGCACATTTTTCAATATTCTGAGTACAGAGCTCAGCCATCAAAGCAAGCTATACAGTTACCTGCCAAGTTCTGGAGTCAACTAAACTCAGAATTATTATTATAAATCTTCCCTTACCTTTGCTGATCTTCGTCGGAATGCACTCCCAGGCCTCCCACTTCCACTAGAAATGTTCTTTTTGTTCGAAAAACTCCATATTTATGTCCAAATACCTCTGTTTTGTTCGCTCGTTCAGATCACTAATCCAAAGGCATAATGCGAGAGTTCAAAACCAGAGACGAAAAGTCAAATAGTTCCATTACCGTTCGTAGAAACATGTCAAAGGTTGTTTACAATCAATCCTTAGGGTCTTTTTAACATAAAACTTCGATAAAATTCCAACCGGACAATAGCGTATTCATTACAGAGGAAAAAGATGGAGCGGCGCGCTTGTGTACTTGTTCAGTAAACAACTCACTGGTCCCAGGCAGTCCACTGATTGACTGAGCTCCTATTCTCTGCCCAGTAACAGTAGACGCAGGAAACAAGTTTCTAAAGTCTGTTGACAGCCAATGGAAGCCTTAGGAAGTGCAAAATGTCCCCACAGACACTGTAGTTTGAATAGGGATTAGATAGAAAAACTACAAGTCACTTCCTGGTTGGATTTTTTCTCAGGTTTTTGTCTGCCATATGAGTTCTGTTATACTCATAGACATCATTCAAACAGTTTTAGAAACGTCAGTGTTTTCTATCCAAATCTACTAATAATTTGCATATCCTACCTTCTGGGCCCGAGAAGCAGGCAGATTAATTTGGGCACGTATTCATCTGAATTTCTGAATACTGCCCCCTGTCACCAAGAAGTTAACATTAGAAGCCTCCTCCCTAAGTTTGTTTTATTCACTGCTTTAGCACACTCTGCCAACCCGGATGTCCTAGCCATGTCTGAATCCTGGCTTAGGAAGACCACCAAAAACTCTGAAATCTCCATCCCTAGCTACAACATTTTCAGACAAGATAGAATGGCCAAAGGGGGTGGTGTTGCAATCTACTGCAGATGTAGCCTTCAGAGTTCTGTCCTACTATCCAGGTCTGTACCCAAACAATTTGAACTTCTACTTTTAAAAATCCACCTCTCTAAAAACAAGTCTCTCATCGTTGCCGCCTGCTATAGACCACCCTCTGCCCCCAGCTGTGCTCTGGACACCATATGTGAATTGATTGCCCCCCATCTATTTTCAGAGCTCGTGCTGCTAGGTGACCTAAACTTGGACATACTTAACACCCCAGCCATCCTACAATCTAAGCTTGATGCCCTCAATTTCACACAAATTATCAATGAACCTACCAGGTACCGCCTCAAAGCCGTAAACACGGGCACCCTCATAGATATCATCCTAACCAACTTGCCCTCTAAATACACCTCTACTGTTTTCAAACAAGATCTCAGCGATCACTGCCTCATTGCCTGCATCCGTAATGGGTCCGTGGTCAAACGACCTCCACTCATCACTGTCAAACGCTCCCTGAAACACTTCAGCGAGCAGGCCTTTCTAATCGACCTGGCCCAGGTATCCTGGAAGGACATTGACCTCATCCCGTCAGTAGAGGATGCCTGGTTATTTTTTATTTATTTAAATGCCTTCCTCACCATCTTAAATAAGCATGCCCCATTCATGACATTTAGAACCAGGAACAGATATAGCCCTTGGTTCTCTCCAGACCTGACTGCCCTTAACCAACACAAAAACATCCTGTGGCGTTCTGCATTAGCATCGAACAGCCCCCGTGATATGCAACTTTTCAGGGAAGTTAGAAACCAATATACACAGGCAGTTAGAAAAGCCAAGGCTAGCTTTTTCAAGCAGAAATTTGCTTCCTGCAACACAAACTCAAAAAAGTTATCGGACACTAAAGTCCATGGAGAATAAGAACACCTCCTCCCAGCTGCCCACTGCACTGAGGATAGGAAACTCTGTCACCACCGATAAATCCACTATGATTGAGAATTTCAATAAGCATTTTTCTACGGCTGGCCATGCTTTCCACCTGGCTACCCCTACCCCGGTCAACAGCACTGCACCCCTCACAGCAACTCGCCCAAGCCTTCCCCATTTCTCCTTCTCCCAAATCCAGTCAGCTGATGTTCTGAAAGAGCTGCAAAATCTGGAACCCTACAAATCAGCTGGGCTAGACAATCTGGACCCTTTCTTTCTAAAATTATCTGCCGAAATTGTTGCAACCCCTATTACTAGTCTGTCCAACCTCTCTTTCGTGTCGTCTGAGATTCCCAAAGATTGGAAAGCAGCTGCGGTCATCCCCCTCTTCAAAGATGGGGACACTCTTGATCCAAACTGCCTCAGACCTATATCTATCCTACCCTGCCTTTCTAAGGTCTTCGAAAGCCAAGTTAACGAACAGATTACCGACCATTTCGAATCCCACCGCACCTTCTCTGCTATGCGATCTGGTTTCAGAGCTGGTCATGGGTGCAACTCAGCCACGCTCAAGGTCCTAAACGATATCTTAACCGCCATCGATAAGAAACAATACTGTGCAGCCGTATTCATTGACCTGGCCAAGGCTTTCGACTCTGTCAATCACCACATCCTCATCGGCAGACTCAATAGTCTTGTTTTCTCAAATGATTGCCTCACCAACTACTTCTCTGATAGAGTTCAGTGTGTCATATCGGAGGGCCTGTTGTCCGGACCTCTGGCAGTCTCTACGGGGGTGCCACAGGGTTCAATTCTTGGGCCGACTCTCTTCTCTATATACATCAATGATGTCGCTCTTGCTGCTCTTGCTGCATCACTATTCTGGACGGTTCTGACTTAGAATATGTGGACAACTACAAATACCTAGGTGTCTGGTTCGACTGTAAACTCTCCTTCCAGACTCACATCAAACATCTCCAATCCAAAGTTAAATCTAGATTTGGCTTCCTATTTCGCAACAAAGCATCCTTCAGTCATGCTGCCAAACATGATGGTCGTAGAACTGACCATCCTACCGATCCTCGACTTTGACGATGTCATTTACAAAATAGCCTCCAATACCATACTCAACAAATTGGATACACTATCACTAACACACTGTCACTAATAATATCACTATCACTAATGATATCACGAACACTATCACTAACAACAATACTATTACTAACGCTAACACTATCAAACTATCAATCTATTAACCATTAGATCTACTGTACCTCTCTCTCAATTCAATTTGCTTTATTGGCATGATGTATCAATGTACATATTGCCAAAACATACTTTGGAGATTAAGTGATACATTTACAATATTAACATAATTAAAATATGAATAATCAAGATTGACAAGGGGACAATCAGTAACAACAATAATCAAGGGTAAAAATAACAATGCAATGGACAATAACAATGGCATAGAGGACATGTGCAGGTTGACTGAGCTCTCTCTCTCTCTCTCTCTCTCTCTCTAGTGTCGTTTGTCTCTGTCATGCTGATTCCGTTCTATTCTCATAGCGATGCTCTCTGACCTCTTGTTCACTCCCAGGACCTCTGTCAAAGCCAGGGAAGTGTGGGCTGTAACCAGGACACACACAAACACGCATGCACACACACACACGCTCTCTCTTTCTTTTCTCTCTGTGCTGGAGGCCCTTTGCTGTGTGGTCTGTCAGCGGGACACAGGGGAGGCTGTTTAATAGTTGATGTGGATGGGCCTAGAAGGGAGCTGGAGGGTACATGAACTGCTCGTCTCTATACCTGTATGTGAATATAACTAGTCTGCTCTATTCCTGTATGTGAATATAACTAGTCTGCTCTGTTCCTGTATGTGAATATAACTACTCTGCTCTATTCCTGTATGTGAATATAACTAATCAAATCAAATTTATTTATATAGCCCTTCGTACATCAGCTGAAATCTCAAAGTGCTGTACAGAAACCCAGCCTAAAACTCCAAACAGCAAGCAATGCATGTGAAAGAAGCACGGTGGCTAGGAAAAACTCCCTAGGAAAAACTCCCTAGAAAGGCAAAAAACCTAGGAAGAAACCTAGAGAGGAACCAGGCTATGAGGGGGGGCCAGTCCTCTTCTGGCTGTGCCGGGTGGATATTATAACAGAACATGGTCAAGATGTTAAAATGTTCATAATTGACCAGCATGGTCAAATAATAATAATCATAGTAGTTGTCGTGCAACAAGCACGTCCGGTGAACAGGTCAGGGTTCCATAGCCGCAGGCAGAACAGTTGAAACTGGAGCAGCAGCATGGCCAGGTGGACTGGGGACAGCAAGGAGTCATCATGCCAGGTAGTCCTGAGGCATGGTCCTAGGGCTCAGGTCCTCCGAGAGTAAGAAAGAAAGAGAGAATTAGAGAGAGCATATATAAATTCACACAGGACACCGGATAAGACAAGAGAAATACTCCAGATGTAACAGACTGACCCTAGCCCCCCGACACATAAACTACTGCAGCATAAATACTGGAGGCTGAGACAGGAGGGATCAGAAGACACTGTGGCCCCATCCGATGATACCCCCGGACAGGGCCAAACAGGCAGGATATAACCCCACCCACTTTGCCAAAGCAAAGCCCCCACACCACTAGAGGGATGTCTACAACCACCAACTTACCGTCCTAAGACAAGGCCGAGTATAGCCCACAAAGATCTCCGCCATGGCACAACCCAAGGGGGGGGGGGCGCCAACCCAGACAGGAAGACCACGTCAGTGACTCAACCCACTCAAGTGACGCACCCCTCCCATGGACGGCATGGAAGAACACCAGTAAGCCAGTGACTCAGCCCCTGTAATAGGGTTAGAGGCAGAGAATCCCAGTGGAAAGAGGGGAACCGGCAAGGCAGAGACAGCAAGGGCGGTTCGTTGTTCCAGCCTTTCCGTTCACCTTCACACTCCTGGGCCAGACTATACTTAATCATAGGACCTACTGAAGAGATAAGTCTTCAGTAAAGGCTTAAAGGTTGAGACTGAGTCTGCGTCTCTCACATAGGTAGGCAGACCATTCCATAAAAATGGAGCTCTATAGGAGAAAGCCCTACCTCCAGCCGTTTGCTTAGAAATTCTAGGGACAATTAGGAGGCCTGGGTCTTGTGACCGTAGCGTACGTGTAGGTATGTACGGCAGGACCAAATCGGAAAGATAGGTAGGAGCAAGCCCATGTAATGCTTTGTACGTTAGCAGTAAAACCTTGAAATCAGCCCTTGCCTTAACAGGAAGCCAGTGTAGGGAAGCTAGCACTGGAGAATTTAATTTTTTTTTAGTCTGCTCTATTCCTGTATGTGAATATAACTAGTCTGCTCTATTCCTGTATGTGAATATAACTAGTCTGCTCTATTCCTGTATGTGAATATAACTAGTCTGCTCTATTCCTGTATGTGAATATAACTAGTCTGCTCTATTCCTGTATGTGAATATAACTAGTCTGCTCTGTATAACTAGTCTGCTCTATATATGAATTTAACTAGTCTGCTCTGTATAACTAGTCTGCTCTATATGTGAATTTAACTAGTCTGCTCTGTATAACTAGTCTGCTCTATATATCAATATAACTAGTCTGCTCTATATGTGAATTTAACTAGTCTGCTCTGTATAACTAGTCTGCTCTATATATCAATATAACTAGTCTGCTCTATTTAACTAGTATGTTCTATATATTAATATAACTAGTCTGCTCTATATAACTAGTCTGCTCTGTATATGAATATAACTAGCCTGATCTCTACAGTGGGGGGAAAAAGTATTTGATCCCCTGCTGATTTTGTACATTTGCCCACTGACAAAGAAATGATCAGTCTATAATTTTAATGGTAGGTTTATTTGAACAGTGAGAGACAGAATAACAACAAAACAATCCAGAAAAACGCATGTCAAAAATGTTACAAATTGATTTGCATTTTAATGAGGGAAATAAGTATTTGACCCCTCTGCAAAACATGACTTAGTACTTGGTGGCAAAACCCTTGTTGGCAATCACAGAGGTCAGACGTTTCTTGTAGTTGGCCACCAGGTTTGCACACATCTCAGGAGGGATTTTGTCCCACTCTTCTTTGCAGATCTTCTCCAAGTCATTAAGGTTTCGAGGCTGACGTTTGGCAACTCGAACCTTCAGCTCCCTCCACAGATTTTCTATGGGATTAAGGTCTGGAGACTGGCAAGGCCACTCCAGGACCTTAATGTGCTTCTTCTTGAGCCACTCCTTTGTTGCCTTGGCCGTGTGTTTTGGGTCATTGTCATGCTGGAATACCCATCCACGACTCATTTTCAATGCCCTGGCTGAGGGAAGGAGGTTCTCACCTAAGATTTGACGGTACATGGCCCCGTCCATCGTCCCTTTGATGCGGTGAAGTTGTCCTGTCCCCTTAGCAGAAAAACACCCCCAAAGCATAATGTTTCCACCTCCATGTTTGACGGTGGGGATGGTGTTCTTGGGGTCATAGGCAGCATTCCTCCTCCAAACATGGCGAGTTGAGTTGATGCAAAAGAGCTCTTTTGGTCTCATCTGACCACAACACTTTCACCCAGTTGTCCTCTGAATCATTCAGATGTTCATTGGCAAACTTCAGACGGGTATGTAGATGTGCTTTCTTGAGCAGGGGGACCTTGCGGGCTCTGCAGGATTTCAGTCCTTCACAGCGTAGTGTGTTACCAATTGTTTTCTTGGTGACTATGGTCCCAGCTGCCTTGAGATCATTGACAAGATCCTCCCGTGTAGTTCTGGGCTGATTCCTCACCGTTCTCATGATCATTGCAACTCCACGTGGTGAGACCTTGCATGGAGCCCCAGGCCGAGGGAGATTGACAGTTCTTTTGTGTTTCTTCCATTTGTGAATAATCACACCAACTATTGTCACCTTTTCACCAAGCTGCTTGGCGATGGTCTTGTAGCCCATTCCATCCTTGTGTAGGTCTACAATCTTGTCCCTGACATCCTTGGAGAGCTCTTTGGTCTTGGCCATGGTGGAGAGTTTGGAATCTGATTGATTGCTTGCTTCTGTGGACAGGTGTCTTTTATACAGGTAACAAGCGGAGATTAGGAGCACTCCCTTTAAGAGTGTGCTCCTAATCTCAGCTCGTTACCTGTATAAAAGACACCTGGGAGCCAGAAATCTTTCTGATTGAGAGGGGGTCAAATACCTTATTTCCCTCATTAAAATGCAAATCAATTTATAACATTTTTGACATGCGTTTTTCTGGATTTTTTTGTTATTCTGTCTCTCACTGTTCAAATAAACCTACCGTTAAAATTATAGACTGATCATTTCTTTGTCAGTGGGCAAACGTACAAAATCAGCATGGGATCAAATACTTTTTTCCCTCACTGTATATGAATATAACTAGTCTGCTCTAAATGCAATATAACTCTGTGTATGAATATAACTATTCTGCTCTATATAACTAGTATGTGGTATATATGAATGTAACTAGTCTGCTCTATTTAACTAGTCTGCTCTATATAACTAGTATGTGGTATATATGAATATAACTAGTCTGCTCTATTTAACTAGTCTGCTCTATATAACTAGTATGTGGTATATATGAATATAACTAGTCTGCTCTATTTAACTAGTCTGCTCTATATAACTAGTATGTGGTATATATGAATATAACTTGTCTGCTCTATTTAACTAGTCTGCTCTATATAACTAGTATGTGGTATATATGAATATAACTAGTCTGCTCTATTTAACTAGTCTGCTCTATATAACTAGTATGTGGTATATATGAATATAACTAGTCTGCTCTATTTAACTAGTCTGCTCTATATAACTAGTATGTGGTATATATGAATATAACTTGTCTGCTCTATTTAACTAGTCTGCTCTATATAACTAGTATGTGGTATATATGAATATAACTAGTCTGCTCTATTTAACTAGTCTGCTCTATATAACTAGTATGTGGTATATATGAATATAACTAGTCTGCTCTATTTAACTAGTCTGCTCTATATAACTAGTATGTGCTATATATGAATATGCTTTATGTATGAATATACAGTTCATTTGGAAAATGTTCAGACCCCTTGACTTTTTCCAGATTTTGTTTATTTACAGCGTTATTCTAAAATGGATTAAATAAAAACATTTGCTAATCATTCTACACACAATACCCTGACTCTCTTTGGGGAAGGCCCATCCCTCCTTCCATACAAGTACTGATCAGCTTGAGGTTTTTGGCATCTGCACCCTTCCATTGTGAAACAGGAGATTTTTGTGGTGTAAGTGAACCGACTGTATGCAGGATAGTCCACAAAGTCAAAGGCTCTGAATACTTTCTGAAAGCACTGTAACTAGTCTGGATGAATGGACTTTAACAGGTATTAAAACTCCTCTGAGTTTTTCTCTCTCTGAATAGGCTACCAGAGCTTGTTGTGCGTGTGTGTGTGCGTCTGTTTGGAAAATATGGCGGTGGATATATGACTGCCAGCATTTTAATTTACCGGACATTTGACCAGCAGCATTTTAATATATCTGGCATTTGAGAAATTTACCGGACATTTTGAGAAATTGTCCGGACCCATATGCATTGGGTACACAACCTGATTAGTGTGTCCACCCACAGTGCTCACAAACACAGACATCACATTTACATTATGGTCATTCATATTAACACAACCTGATTAGTGTGTCCACCCACAGTGCTCAGAAACACAGACATCACATTTACATTATGGTCATTCATATTAACACAACCTGATTAGTGTGTCCACCCACAGTGCTCAGAAACACAGACATCACATTTACATTATGGTCATTCATATTAACACAACATGCAAGTCTTACCAAATTCTAATGCACACTTTGAAGATGTCCACATTTACTTTTCCTTTTTTTTATTGTTGTGTTTTGAGTTACTTAGAAAGGCATTTCACTATACGTATATATGTGACATTAAACACCTGAAACTTGAGTAAAGAACAGCATCATTAGCCTATGTCAATCTACTATCCTCCATAGTAGAAAAGTGTAGCTATTCTATTGGTCAGCTTGTCATTCTGTGTGAGAAAGAAATAGCCCATTCCAAACAGACTCTGGGACAGTTGTGGGATGAAACAGTAGATCCCACATTCATACAACCAGTCGGCCTCGGCTACATCCCAACATGGTGAAAAGCATTGAGGCTGATGCATCAGATCAACTATTATTTATTCACATTACGGGGCGGTTTTGCGGAAACAAATTAATATTAGACTAAATTGCACTTTTAAACTGGACTAACTGAAATTGCATTTCTCAGACATGGTTTAAAATGATTTCAGACTTGCCCTAGTCTAGATTTAAAAAGTCTGATTTCCAGAAGGACGATTAGAGCTAATCTAGAGCTTAGTGAAGGCTTACACTGTTCCTGATACTAATGATCAAAGAGAACCTTCAATTCCAGACAGAATGGTGGTTATAGACGGGAGAAACACACTGAATGATTTTGATTAAATCCATTTCCATGACCATTTCCATATGTACAGTGCCTTCGGAAAGTATTCAGACTCCTTGACTTTTTCCACGTTTTGTTAGGTTTAGCTTTACTCTAAAATAGATTAAATAAAAATAAAAACTCAGCAATCTACACACAATACAACTTAATGACAAAGTGAAAACAAGTTCTTAGGAATGTTTGCAAATGTATTAAAAATAAAAAACAGAAGTACCTTATTTACATAAGTACTCAGACCCTTTGCTAAGAGATTTGAAATTGAGCTCAGGTGCATCCTGTTTCCATGAATCATCCTTGAGATGTTTTTACAACTTGATTGGAGTCCACCTCTGGTAAATTCAATTGATTGGACATGATTTGGAAAGGCACACACCTGTCTATATAAGGTCCCACAGTTGACAGGGCATGTCAGTGCAAAAACCAAGCCACGAGGTCGAAGGAGCTGTCCGTAGAGCTCCGAGACAGGATTGTGTTGAGGCACAGATCTGGGGAACACATTGGCCTCCATCATTCTTAAATGGAAGATGCTTGGAAACACCAAGACTCTTCCTAGAGCTGGCCGCCCGGCCAAACTGAGCAATCGGGGGAGAAGGGCCTTGGTCAGGGAGGTGACCAAGAACCCGATGGTCACTGACAGAGCTCCAGAGTTCCAACCATCATGCTGTGGGGATGTTTTTCAGCGGCAGGGACTGGGAGACTAGTCAGGATCGAGGGATTGATGAACGGAGAAAAGTACAGAGAGATCCTAGATGAAAACCTGTTCCAGAGCACTCAGGACCTCAGACTGGGGCGAAGATTCACTTTCCAACAGGACAACGAGCACACAGCCAAGACACACACACAGTGCAGGAGTGGCTTCGGGACAAATCTCTGAATGTCCTTGAGTGGCCCAGCCAGAGCCCGGATTTGAACCCGATCGAACATCTCTGGAGACCTTAAAATAGCTGTGCAGCAACGCTCCCCATCCAACCTGACAGAGCTTGAGAAGATCTGCAGAGAAAAATGGGAGAAACTCCCCAAATACAGGTGTGCCAAGCTTGTAGCATCATACCCAAGAAGACTCGAGGCTGTAATCGCTGCCAAAGGTGATTCAACAAAGTACTGAGTAAAGGGTCTGAATACTTATGTAAATGTAATAATTTCTAATAACCTGTTTATACTTTGTCATTATGGGGTATTGTGTATAGACTGATGAGGGGGGGGAACTATTTAATCAATTTTTGATAAAGGCTGTAACGTAACAAAATGTGGAAAAAGTCAAGGGGTCTGAATACTTTCCGAAGGCACTGTTCAAAGAAAATACAGCCGACATTTGTTTGCTTTAGCCAAGGCTTTTATATGACTCTCTTCGGGGAAGGCCCTTTCCTACAAGTAATGATCAGCTTGAGGTTTTTGGCATCTAGTGTCCCATCCCAGGTTTTTAATTAGGCTTAACAAAGATGAACAGGACTTACTTTAGTAAGTGTTTGTCTCTTGGGTCCATACTAACAGTGGTTCTCTGTGGAAACATAAGTGTTTGTCTCTTGGGTCCATACTAACAGTGGTTCTCTGTGGAAACATAAGTGTTTGTCTCTTGGGTCCATACTAACAGTGGTTCTCTGTGGAAACAGAAGTGTTTGTCTCTTGGGTCCATACTAACAGTGGTTCTCTGTGGAAACAGAAGTGTTTGTCTCTTGGGTCCATACTAACAGTGGTTCTCTGTGGAAACATAAGTGTTTGTCTCTTGGGTCCATACTAACAGTGGTTCTCTGTGGAAACAGAAGTGTTTGTCTCTTGGGTCCATACTAACAGTGGTTCTCTGTGGAAACATAAGTGTTTGTCTCTTGGGTCCATACTAACAGTGGTTCTCTGTGGAAACATAAGTGTTTGTCTCTTGGGTCCATACTAACAGTGGTTCTCTGTGGAAACATAAGTGTTTGTCTCTTGGGTCCATACTAACAGTGGTTCTCTGTGGAAACAGAAGTGTTTGTCTCTTGGGTCCATACTAACAGTGGTTCTCTGTGAAAACAGAAGTGTTTGTCTCTTGGGTCCATACTAACAGTGGTTCTCTGTGGAAACAGAAGTGTTTGTCTCTTGGGTCCATACTAACAGTGGTTCTCTGTGAAAACAGAAGTGTTTGTCTCTTGGGTCCATACTAACAGTGGTTCTCTGTGAAAACAGAAGTGTTTGTCTCTTGGGTCCATACTAACAGTGGTTCTCTGTGGAAACAGAAGTGTTTGTCTCTTGGGTCCATACTAACAGTGTTTCTAATTCATCTGAAGTTAAGCAACACCTCAGAAAGCCATTTTTAAATTCTGGATTAATTTAAATAGAATTAGCCTAGTCCTGATTTAAATTTGTTCTCCTCACCCTTCTTCTCTTTCCTTCTCTCACCCTCTTTAAAATGGGTTCTTCATGGAACCCAAAAGGGTTCTACCTGGAAACAAAATGGCTCTACCTGGAAACAAAATGGTTCTACCTGCAACCAAAAATAGTTATTCAAAGGGTTGTCCTATGGGGACAGCCAAAGACCTTTTAAGGTTCTAGATAGCATCTTTCTTTCTATGAGTGTATCCTCTGACTCTCTCTCTCCTGAGTGGGGCTGATAAAGCAGGTGGAGAGTTCATCCAGACCAAATTAAACCCATTTATCAGCCCGTCTCTTCCTCTAATCTCCCCAGAGCACCACACACACACACACACACACACACAC
The DNA here is from genome assembly GCF_901001165.1 of Salmo trutta. Lineage (NCBI taxonomy): Eukaryota > Metazoa > Chordata > Actinopteri > Salmoniformes > Salmonidae > Salmo > Salmo trutta. The sequence goes on from NC_042969.1 coordinate 81,033,180, forward strand.
ACACACACACACACACCTCAGAACAGAAACCCTATCTCTATTATCAGAGTATAAACTTCTCTGCTGGTCTGTTTTTTTATCTGTCCAATGATTGGACGGCTGGATGGACTGATTGATGTACTATGCTGAACTGTCAAGGTCATTGTCCACACGCATTAACTCCTGCCTGTCTGTCTGTCTGTCTGTCTGTCTGTCTGTCTGTCTGTCTGTCTGTCTGTCTGTCTGTCTGTCTGTCTGTCTCCAGGTGATCTCCCAGCTGAGGATTCTGAGCCGCTCGGTAGCAGCAGGATCAAAGTTTGACAGAGAGATCTGGTCCAATGGCCTCTCTCCTGTCCTCAACCTCTGGAAGAAACTCAACCAGGTAACTCTCTCTCTTTCTGTCTCCCTCTCTGCTCTCTCCTCTATCTACCTGAACAGCTGCTGTGTCTTTGTGTGTGTGTGTGTGTGTGTGTGTGTGTGTGTGTGTGTGTGTGTGTGTGTGTGTGTGTGTGTGTGTGTTGGCCGGTGGCTGCTCACTCCTCGGTTTTGCTAGTGTATGCAGTTGCTTAGAAACCACCACCTTTCAAATCAGTGAAATGTCCCCTTTTGTGTTAAATAATTTAGCCCTTCTCTCCCTCCTCCTCCTCATTCCCCTCTCTCTCCCTCCCTCCTCATTCCCTCTCTCTCTCCCTCTCCCTCCTCATTCCCCTCTCTCTCTCCCTCCTCATTCCCCTCTCTCTCCCTCCTCATTCCACTCTCTCTCCCTCCTAATTCCCCCTCTCTATATCCCTCCTCATTCCCCTCTCTCTCTCAATCATCATTCCTCTCTCTCTCCCTCCTCATTCCCTCTCTCTCCCTCCTCATTCCCTCTCTCTCTCTACCTCCCTCCTCATTCCCTCTCTCTCTCCCTCTCCCTCCTCATTCCCCTCTCTCTCTCCCTCCTCATTCCCCTCTCTCTCCCTCCTCATTCCACTCTCTCCCTCCTAATTCCCCCTCTCTATATCCCTCCTCATTCCCCTCTCTCTCTCAATCATCATTCCCCTCTCTCTCCCTCCTCATTGCCTCTCTCTCTCCCTCCTCATTCCCCTCTCTCTCTCCCTCCTCATTCCCCTCTCTCTCTCTCTCTCCCTCCTCATTCCCCTCTCTCTCTCCCTCCTCATTCCCCTCTCTCTCTCTCTCTCCCTCCTCATTCCCTTCTCTCTCCCTCCTCATCCCCCCTCTCTCTCTCTCTCTCTCCCTCCTCATCCCCCCTCTCTCTCTCTCTCTCTCTCCTCCTCATTCCCCCCTCTTTCTCTCTCCTCTTCATTCCCCTCTCTCTCTCTCCTCCCCATTCCCCCCTCTATCTCCCTCCTCATTCCCTCTCTCTCTTTACCTCCCTCCTCATTCCCTCTCTCTCTCTACTTCCCTCCTCATTCCCCTCTCTCTCTCCCTCCTCCTCATTCCCATCTCTCTCTCCTTCCCCCTCTCTCTCTCTCTCTCCTTCCCTCCTCTCTCTCCTCTCTCTCTCCTTCCTCCTCTCTCTCTTCTCTCCTTCCTCCTCTCTCTCCTCTCTCCTCATTCCTCTCTCTCCCTCCTCATTCCTCTCTCTCCCTCCTCATTCCCCCCCTCTCTCTCTCTCTCTTTCTCTCTCCCATTAGTTTCTATCTTGTTCTGTGGGCATGAAAACACGATATATTATGTGTGTGTGTGTGTGTGTGTGTGTGTGTGTGTGTGTGTGTGTGTACTGTTGATGTACCTGTGTCCTCCTAGCCTCAGTAATAGGGATCTGATATATGTGTATATATGTAAATGACCTCACAGCTGCTGTTGTTGTCTGTTGATTGGTCATTGAGGTGGGTGAAGTGTTTTTTGATTGGCTATAATAAGGTCTGTCTTCAGAAGAGAAGAGGAGACTGGACTTAGTTTTCCCTTTGTAAACAAGCTTATTTTATGTTAATGATACCCCAGGAGCCAATAATGAGTTTATGTCGTGTCCCCTCTGCCCAATGTGTCTGTCTTTAAGTTAATGCTTCATCCTGGGTGTGGATTCACCAGAGCATTGAGGTGCAAAATCCCCAAATATCTGAACAGTCATGCACCACCACCACCACGGTGGATTCTGATATAATCTATTACTTTCTCTGTGGAAACAGAAGTGTTTGTCTCTTGGGTCCATACTAACAGTGGTTCTCTGTGGAAACAGAAGTGTTTGTCACTTGGGTCCATACTAACAGTGGTTCTCTGTGGAAACAGAAGTGTTTGTCACTTGGGTCCATACTAACAGTGGTTCTCTGTGGAAACAGAAGTGTTTGTCTATTGGGTCCATACTAACAGTGGTTCTCTGTGGAAACAGAAGTGTTTGTCACTTGGGTCCATACTAACAGTGGTTCTCTGTGGAAACAGAAGTGTTTGTCACTTGGGTCCATACTAACAGTGGTTCTCTGTGGAAACAGAAGTGTTTGTCACTTGGGTCCATACTAACAGTGGTTCTCTGTGGAAACAGAAGTGTTTGTCTCTTGGGTCCATACTAACAGTGGTTCTCTGTGGAAACAGAAGTGTTTGTCACTTGGGTCCATACTAACAGTGGTTCTCTGTGGAAACAGAAGTGTTTGTCTCTTGGGTCCATACTAACAGTGGTTCTCTGTGGAAACAGAAGTGTTTGTCTCTTGGGTCCATACTAACAGTGGTTCTCTGTGGAAACAGAAGTGTTTGTCTATTGGGTCCATACTAACAGTGGTTCTCTGTGGAAACAGAAGTGTTTGTCTCTTGGGTCCATACTAACAGTGGTTCTCTGTGGAAACAGAAGTGTTTGTCTATTGGGTCCATACTAACAGTGGTTCTCTGTGGAAACAGAAGTGTTTGTCTCTTGGGTCCATACTAACAGTGGTTCTCTGTGGAAACAGAAGTGTTTGTCTCTTGGGTCCATACTAACAGTGGTTCTCTGTGGAAACAGAAGTGTTTGTCTCTTGGGTCCATACTAACAGTGGTTCTCTGTGGAAACAGATAATGTATTCAGTGTGTGTCCCAGTGTTGTTTACTCAAGTATAATTCAAGTGTCTATAAAGCTGATTAAGTTCCTTCATTGTGTGTGTGTGTGTGTGTGTGTGTGTGTGTGTGTGTGTGTGTGTGTGTGTGTGTGTGTGTGTGCGTGTGCGTGTGCGTGTGCGTGTGCGTGTGCGTGCGTGCGTGCGTGCGTGCGTGCGTGCGTGTGTTTCCTCTTTTTGTAAACATTCCCACTGTGAGTCTCTCAGGTGGGTAATGAGTTTATTTAATGATTCATGTTGCTCTAGTGGAGGAGTGTTGTATGTTGCAGACATCATTGTTCTTTCTTCCCCAGGACCAGGCTATGACTTCATTACTATGTATTATTTTCTGAGAGTAAGAATAGGCCACACACACCATTGTTGTGTTTGATACCAATAGGAGAATGATGTATTGTGTTAAAGTGTTTTTATATGGGTGTCGCTTTGACGTCCCAGAATCCAGTGCAGCACCCCGCTGGTTTTAATTAATGGCGGGTCCCACATCGGATCCCTGTAAACCTCATTAGCATATCTTACCCAGCCTGCACCAGGGGAGAGAATACAGCGCTGAGGAAGAACACAAACAGCAGAAGGAATAAAAGAGGAGGAGGAGGACAGTGTGTCTCTGTTTATTGCCTTAGGAGAGAGTGATCGTGTGAATACAGGACTGTTATTGTGTCAGAGCAGTGGGTTTTTGCTAAATGAATTCACTCTGTGATTTTGGGAGGCAGTTGAGGGATCATTGGTTTGTATATTATTTTGTTCACAACCCTTTGACGACTCTTTTTGGTGTGTGTGCGTGTGTGTTTTTGTGTAGTGCGAGCCTGTGTGTGTCAAACCCAGACCCCAGACCCATGACGGTACCAGACATGAATGCTCCATTCCATTGGTCAGTCTACGAGGGGCGGATCCTCTCTGTAGGGCGTGGTGTATAACTAGTTCAAGAAGGACTAGCAGCTAATGACCAGCTAATTACTCATCCTACTACCTCCTAGCAGCTAGCTAATTACCTCTCTAGTCAATCAGCTATTAATCATCTGTTGGCATTAAGCTATTGGGTGGCGTGCATTTTACACAAGTCATTTAATTATCCTCTCTCTCTTTCTGTCTATCTGTCTTTCAGGGCTCGTCTCTCATCCATCAAAAAGTTGCCCCACCGACTGAAGGTCAGGGGTCACCTGTCTTGTCCTTCATTGTTCTGGAACAGTTCAATGCTATCCGATTGGTCCAGGGCATCCACCAATCCCTGGCTGCGCTGAGTAAGGTGATCAGAGGGACTTCGCTGCTCACTGCTGATGTCCACAAACTGGCCACTGCTCTACTCAACCAGGAGGTAGTGTGTGTGTGTGTGTGTGTGGGGGGGGGGGGGCATCCCATGGGCTTGGCATCAGACTATCACAGCACTTTTTGGTAACACTTTATTTTAACGGTCTGTAATAAACCATATTTAAGGCATTTATAAAGTTTGTGTTCACCATGTATTGATCATTATTCCCACATTTTTAAACCATTTACTAATTATTAGTAAGTATTTTTGCAGCCCCTAATCTAAAGTGATCGCTATGTATGCTTCATAAATACTTCATAAATGTTTTGAGTGACCAATACCCACACAACATGACTAACATGCTCATCAAACATCTCATTCTAAAATCATTCTTCTGGAGTTGGTCCCCCCTTTGCTGCTCTAACAGCCTTTCCACTAGATGTTGGAACATTGCTGTGGGGACTTGCTTCCATTCAGCCACAAGAGCTTTAGTGAGGTCGGACACTGATGTTGGGCGATTAGGCCTGGCTCGCAGTCGGCGTTCCAATTCATCCCAAAGGTGTTTGATGGGGTTGAGGTCAGGGCTCTGTGCAGGCCAGTCAAATTCTTCCACACCGATCTCGACAAACCATTTCTGTATGGATATTGCTTTGTGCATGGGGGCATGGTCATGCTGAAACAGGAAAGGGCCTTCCCCAAACTGTTGCCACAAGGTTGGAAGCACAGAATTGTCTAGAATGTCATTGTATGCTGTAGGGTTAAGATTTCTTTTCACTGGAACTAATTGTCCCGAGTCATGAAAAACAGCCCTTGACCATTATTCCTCCTCCACCAAACTTCACAGTTGGCACTATGCATTGGGGCAGGTAGCATTCTCCTGGCATTCGCCAAACCCAGATTCGGCCGTCAGCCTGCCAGATGGTGAAATTTGATTCATCACTCCAGAGAATTTCCACTGGAAATCCAATGGCGGAGCTCTTTACACCACTCCAGCCTACGCTTGGCATTGCGCATGGTGATCTTAGGCTTGTGTGCAGCAGCTCAGCCATGGAAACGCATTTTATGAAGCTCTCGACGAACAGTTATTGTGCTGACGTTGCATCCAGAGGCAGTTTGGAACTCAGTAGTGAGTGTTGCAACCAAGAACAGACGGTTTGTATGCGCTACACGCTTCAGCACTCAGCGGTCCCGTTCTGTGAGCTGGTGTGACCTACCACTTCACGGCTGAGCCGTTGTTGCTCCTAGACGTTTCCACTTCACAATAACAGCACTTAGTTGACCAGGACAGCTCTAGTAGGGCAAAAATTGGACGAACTGACTTGTTGGAAAGGTGGCATCTTATGACGGTGCCACGTTGAAAGTCACTGAGCTCTTCAGTACGGGCCATTCTCCTGCCAATGTTTGTTTGTCTATGGAGATTGCATAGCCGTGAACTCGATTTTATACATCTGTCAGAAACGTGTGTGGCTGAAATAGCTGAATCCACTAATTTGAACAGGTGTCCACATACTTTTGTATATATATATATATATATATATATATATATATATACCTGTGTGAATAACTAGCTTACTAAGATTTACAAATGTGGGAGTAATAATTCATAGATGGTGAGTTAACTGTTTGTAAATGCCTTATAAAGGGTTTATTATGGACCCTTTTCTTATCTCTCCTTCCCTCTTTCTGTCTGTCTTTCTTTCTGTTCTTCTCTCTGTTCTTGTTATCTCTTCTGTGGGACTGAGACTGCTGATGTGTCTGATGATGAGACGGCCCCCTGTTTGACTCCAGGCTCTGATTGGACGCTTGATTATTTTAAAATGATCTTCTGTGATTGGAGGAGCAGAGTTAGCCAGTGGGAGTCATTTCCCACTTCCCCACCTCTGCTTTGATCCCACATACAATATTAGTGAAGAGATGCACTTTGACGTATTGTTCCAAAAACACACTCTCACACACACACACACACACACACACACACACTACTCTCAAACATACCCTCATCCAGCCAGTTCTCCTCAAGGTAGTTGGAGTCGGTGTTTCAAGTGTACATGTACAGTGAAATGCCTTTCTTGCAAACTGAAAACCCAACAAAGCAATAATCAATAACAAAGTAATACTAAGAAGAAAAAATAAGAAATATGAAGAACACAATAAATAAGTAACATACTATATACAGGGTCAGTCCCAATACCATATTTACAATGTTCAGGGATACTGGAGTGATGGAGGTAGATGTGTATAGGGGTAAGGTGACAGGGATACTGGAGTGATGGAGGTAGATATGAATAGGTGAAGGTGACAGGGATACTGGAGTGATGGAGGTAGGTATGTATAGGGGTAAGGTGACAGAGATACTGGAGTGATGGAGGTAGATGTGTATAGGGGTAAGGTGACAGAGATACTGGAGTGATGGAGGTAGATATGTATAGGGGTAAGGTGACAGAGATACTGGAGTGATGGAGGTAGATATGTATAGGGGTAAGGTGACAGAGATACTGGAGTGATGGAGGTAGATATGTATAGGGGTAAGGTGACAGGGATACTGGAGTGATGGAGGTAGATATGTATAGGGGTAAGGTGACAGAGGTGATGGAGGTAGATGTGTATAGGGGTAAGGTGACAGGGATACTGGAGTGATGGAGGTAGATATGTATAGGGGTAAGGTGACAGAGATACTGGAGTGATGGAGGTAGATGTGTATAGGGGTAAGGTGACAGAGATACTGGAGTGATGGAGGTAGATATGTATAGGTGAAGGTGACAGAGATACTGGAGTGATGGAGGTAGATATGTATAGGGGTAAGGTGACAGAGATACTGGAGTGATGGAGGTAGATATGTATAGGGGTAAGGTGACAGGGATACTGGAGTGATGGAGGTAGATATGTATAGGGGTAAGGTGACAGAGATACTGGAGTGATGGAGGTAGATATGTATAGGTGAAGGTGACAGAGATACTGGAGTGATGGAGGTAGATATGTATAGGGGTAAGGTGACAGAGGTGATGGAGGTAGATGTGTATAGGGGTAAGGTGACAGGGATACTGGAGTGATGGAGGTAGATATGTATAGGGGTAAGGTGACAGAGATACTGGAGTGATGGAGGTAGATGTGTATAGGGGTAAGGTGACAGAGATACTGGAGTGATGGAGGTAGATATGTATAGGTGAAGGTGACAGAGATACTGGAGTGATGGAGGTAGATATGTATAGGGGTAAGGTGACAGGGATACTGGAGTGATGGAGGTAGATATGTATAGGGGTAAGGTGACAGAGATACTGGAGTGATGGAGGTAGATATGTATAGGGGTAAGGTGACAGAGATACTGGAGTAATGGAGGTAGATATGTACAGTGGGAGAAAAAAAGTATTTGATCCCTTGCTGATTTTGTACGTTTGCCCACTGACAAAGAAAGGATCAGTCTATAATTTTAATGGTAGGTTTATTTGAACAGTGAGAGGCAGAATAACAACAGAAATATCCAAAAAAACGCATGTCAAAAATGTTATAAATTGATTTGCATTTTAATGAGGGAAATAAGTATTTGACCCCCTCTCAATCAGAAAGATTTCTGGCTCCCAGGTGTCTTTTATACAGGTAACGTGCTGAGATTAGGAGCACACTCTTAAAGGGAGTGCTCCTAAACGCAGCTTGTTACCTGTAAAAAAGACATCTGTCCACAGAAGCAATCAATCAATCAGATTCCAAACTCTCCACCATGGCCAAGACCAAAGAGCTCTCCAAGGATGTCAGGGACAAGATTGTAGACCTACACAAGGCTGGAATGGGCTACAAGACCAACGCCAAGCAGCTTGGTGAGAAGGTCAAAACATTTGGTGCGATTATTCACAAATGGAAGAGAAACAAAAGAACTGTCAGTCTCCCTCGGCCTGGGGCTCCATGCAAGATCTCACCACGTGGAGTTGCAATGATCATGAGAACGGTGAGGAATCTGCCCAGAACTACACGGGAGGATCTTGTCAATGATCTCAAGGCAGCTGGGACCATAGTCACCAAGAAAACAATTGGTAACACACTACGCCGTGAAGGACTGAAATCCTGCAGCGCCCGCAAGGTCCCCCTGCTCAAGAATACATATACATGCCCGTCTGAAGTTTGCCAATGAACATCTGAATGACTCAGAGGACAACTGGTGAAAGTGTTGTGGTCAGATGAGACCAAAATGGAGCTCTTTGACATCAACTCAACTTGCCGTGTTTGGAGGAGGAGGAATGCTGCCTATGACCCCAAGAACACCATCTCCACCGTCAAACATGGAGGTGGAAACATTATGCTTTGGGGGTGTTTTTCTGCTAAGGGGACAGGACAACTTCACCGCATCAAAGGGACGATGGACGGGGCCATGTACCGTCACATCTTGGGTGAGAACCTCCTTCCCTCAGCCAAAGCATTGAAAATGGGTCGTGGATGGGTATTCCAGCATGACAATGACCCAAATCACACGGCCAAGGCAACAAAGGAGTGGCTCAAGAAGAAGCACATTAAGGTCCTGGAGTGGCCTAGCCAGTCTCCAGACCTTAATCCCATAGAAAATCTGTGGAGGGAGCTGAAGGTTCGAGTTGCCAAACGTCAGCCTTGAAACCTTAATGACTTGGAGAAGATCTGCAAAGAGGAGTGGGACAAAATCCCTCCTGAGATGTGTGCCAACCTGGTGGCCAACTACAAGAAACGTCTGACCTCTGTGATTGCCAACAAGGGTTTTGCCACCAAGTACTAAGTCATGTTTTGCAGAGGGGTCAAATACTTATTTCCCTCATTAAAATGCAAATCATTTCATAACATTTTTGACATGCGTTTGTCTGGATTGTTTTGTTGTTATTCTGTCTCTCACTGTTCAAATAAACCTACTATTAAAATTATAGACTGATCATTTCTTTGTAAGTGGGCAAACGTACAAAATCAGCAGGGGATCAAATACTTTTTTCCCCCACTGTATAGGAGGGGTAAGGTGACAGGGATACTGGAGTGATGGAGGTAGATATGTATAGGGGTAAGGGGATACTGGAGTGATGGAGGTAGATATGTATAAGGGTAAGGGGATACTGGAGTGATGGAGGTACATATGTATAGGGGTAAGGGGATACTGTATTGATGGAGGTAGATGTGTATAGGGGTAAGGTGACAGAGATACTGGAGTGATGGAGGTAGATATGTATAGGGGTAAGGTGACAGGGATACTGGAGTGATGGAGGTAGATATGTATAGGGGTAAGGTGACAGGGATACTGGAGTGATGGAGGTAGATGTGTATAGGGGTAAGGTGACAGGGATACTGGAGTGATGGAGGTAGATATGTATAGGGGTAAGGTGACAGAGATACTGGAGTGATGGAGGTAGATATGTATAGGTGAAGGTGACAGAGATACTGGAGTGATGGAGGTACATATGTATAGGGGTAAGGTGACAGAGATACTGGATTGATGGAGGTAGATATGTATAGGTGAAGGTGACAGAGATACTGGATTGATGGAGGTAGATGTGTATAGGGGTAAGGTGACAGAGATACTGGAGTGATGGAGGTAGATGTGTATAGGTGAAGGTGACAGAGATACTGGAGTGATGGAGGTAGATATGTATAGGGGTAAGGTGACAGAGATACTGGAGTGATGGAGGTAGATGTGTATAGGTGAAGGTGACAGAGATACTGGAGTGATGGAGGTAGATGTGTATAGGGGTAAGGTGACAGAGATACTGGAGTGATGGAGGTAGATGTGTATAGGTGAAGGTGACAGAGATACTGGAGTGATGGAGGTAGATGTGTATAGGGGTAAGGTGACAGAGATACTGGAGTGATGGAGGTAGATGTGTATAGGTGAAGGTGACAGAGATACTGGAGTGATGGAGGTAGATATGTATAGGTGAAGGTGACAGAGATACTGGAGTGATGGAGGTACATATGTATAGGGGTAAGGTGACAGAGATACTGGATTGATGGAGGTAGATATGTATAGGTGAAGGTGACAGAGATACTGGATTGATGGAGGTAGATGTGTATAGGGGTAAGGTGACTAGGCATCATGATATAAGATAAACAGAGTAGCAGCAGCTTGTATGTGAATGGGTCTGTGTGTGTGTAGAGTCAGTACACAGTGCATTCAGAAAGTATTCAGACCCCTTGACTTTTTCCACATTTTGTTACGTTACAGCCTTATTCTAAAATTGATTAAATAGTTTTTTCCCCCTCATCAATCTACACACATGCTTGTAAGTAAGCATTTCACTGTAAGGTCGACACCTGTTGTATTCGGCGCATGTGACAAATAACATTTGATTTGATTTGAATACCCCATAATGACGAAGCAAAAACAGGTTTTTAGAAATGTTTGCAAATGTATTAAAAATAAATTAATAAATCAAATAAAAACTGAAATAGCTCATTTATAAAAGCTTTGTTGAAGCACCTTTGGCAGCGATTACAGCCTCGAGTTTTCTTGAGTATGACGCTACAAGCTTGGCACACCTGTATTTGGGGAGTTTCTCCCATTCTTCTCTGCAGATCCTCTCAAACTCTGTCAGGTTGGATGGGGAGCGTTTCTGCACAGCTATTTTAAGGTCTCTCCAGAGATGTTCGATCAGGTTCAAGTCCGGGCTCTGGCTGGGCCACTCAAGGACATTCAGAGACTTGTCCCGAAGCCACTCCTGCGTTATCTTGGCTGTGTGCTTAGGGTCATTGTCCTGTTGGAAGGTGAACCTTCGCCCCCAGTCTGAGGTTCTGAGCGCTCAGGAGCAAGTTTTCTTTCCCTCAATTTTCGATCCTGACTAGTCTCCCAGTCCCTGCCGCTGAAAAACATCCCCACAGCATGATGCTGCCACCACCATGCTTCACCGTAGGGATGATGCCAGGTTTCCTCCAGACATGACGCTTGGCATTCAGGCCAAAGAGTTCAATCTTGGTTTCATCAGACCAAAGAATCTTCTTTCTCATGGTCTGAGAGTCCTTTAGGTGCCTTTTGGCCAACTCCAAGCGGGCTGTCGTGTGTCTTTTACTGAGGAGTGGCTTCTATTTGGCCACTCTACCATAAAGGCCTGATTGGTGGAGTGCTGCAGAGATGGTTGTCCTTCTGGAAGATTCTTGCTCTGACATTCACTGTCAACTGTAGGACCTTATATAGACAGGTTTTTCCCTTTCAAATCATGTCCAATCAAATGAATTTACCACAGGTGGCCTTCAATTAAGTTGTAGAAACATCTCAAGGATGATCAGTGGAAACAGGATGCACCTGAGCAAAATGTAGTCTCATAGCAAAGGGTCTCAATACTTATGTCAATAAGTTTTTATTTTATTTCTAAAAACCAGTTTTTTCTTTGTCATTATGTGGTATTGTTTGTAGATTGATGAGGGGAGGAAAAAAAAGATTTAATCAATTTTAGAATAAGGCTTTAACGAAACAAAATGTGGAAAAATTCAAGGGGTCTGAATACTTTCTGAATGCACTGTAAATGTATGTGCATATTATGTGTGAGTGAGCAGATGATGGAGTGTGTGAGTGTTGGAGTGACAGTGTGTGTGTGTGAGTGTTGGAGTGACAGTGTGGGTTGGAGTGACAATGTGTGAATGTTGGAGTGACAGTGTGTGTGTGAGTGAGTGTTGGAGTGACAGTGTGTGTGTGTGAGTGTTGGAGTGACAGTGTGTGTGTGTGTGTGTGAGTGTTGGAGTGACAGTGTGTGTTGGAGTGACAATGTGTGAATGTTGGAGTGACAGTGTGTGTGTGAGTGAGTGTTGGAGTGACAGTGTGTGTGTGAGTGAGTGTTGGAGTGACAGTGTGTGTGTGTGTGTGTGTGTGAGTGTTGGAGTGACAGTGTGTGTGTGAGTGAGTGTTGGAGTGACAGTGTGTGTGTGAGTGAGTGTTGGAGTGACTGTGTGTGTGTGTGTGAGTGTTGGAGTGACAGTGTGTGTGTGTGTGAGTGTTGGAGTGACAGTGTGTGTGTGTGTGAGTGTTGGAGTGACAGTGTGTGTGTGTGTGAGTGTTGGAGTGACAGTGTGTGTGTGTGAGTGTTGGAGTGACAGTGTGTGTGTGTGTGAGTGTTGGAGTGACAGTGTGTGTGTGAGTGAGTGTTGGAGTGACAGTGTGTGTTGGAGTGACAATGTGTGTGTGAGTGAGTGCTGGTGTGACAGTGTGTGTGAGTGAGTGTTTGAGTGACAGTGTGTGAGTGTTGGAGTGACAGTGAGTGAGTGAGTGAGTGAGTGAGTGAGTGAGTGAGTGAGTGAGTGAGTGAGTGAGTGACAGTGTGTGTGTGAAATAAAACTTAAATGAAGATACAAGGTTATATCTCAGATAGTCTGTGTAGCTATTTATCAGAGATAGAAGCTGTTCAATAGTCCACATCAGCCTTTGTAGCGCCATGTGATCGAGGGTGGTGCTGTTGCCATACCAGACAGTGAGCCAGTCAAAATGCTCTCAACCTCCTGTGGGGGAAGAGGCGCTGTTGGGCCTTCACAACTGTGCACATGTGTTTGGACCATTTTAAGTCTAGTGATTTGGACACCGAGGACCTTGAAGGCTGGGATAAGGAGAAAGTAAAGGAGGGAGAGGCAGATACGGAGGAAGGAAGGGAAGAGGAGAGAGATAGATTTGTCCATTTACCGCCTCTCCCTCTCCATCCCATAATCCTGTGTGGAGCTGCCTTAAATGCTCTCATCTTTCTCTCTCCCTCTCCCTCTCTCTCTTTCTCTCTCTCTCTGTCTCTGTCTCTCTCTCTCTGTCTGTCTCTCTCTATCTCTCCCTCTCTCTCCCATATATCTCTGTCTCTCCCCCTATCTCTTTCTCTGTCTCCCTATCTCTCTCTCTCTCGCCCCATCTCTCGCTCTCTCTGTCTCTCCCTATCTCTCTCCCTCCCCATCTCTCGATCTCTCCCCCCATCTTGCTCTCTTTCTCTCTATCCCCATCTCGCTGTAGCTCCTTCACTCTGCACTGCAGCTGCCTGGAATTTACATAGGTGTGTGTCTGTCTTTGTATAGGCTAGGTTATAGTATGTATGAGATGTGTGTTCTACCTATCTGCCTCAAATATTTAATAGTGTGGTCCTTACTGTGAGCTGTGCTAGGCTGAACTGGGCTGGGTTAGGTTGAGCTGTGCTAGGCTGGGCTAGGCTGAGCTGGGCTAGGCTGAGCTAGGCTGAGCTGGGCTAGGCTGAGCTAGGCTGGGCTAGGCTTTGCTGGGCTGAGCTGGGCTAGGCTGAGCTGGGCTAGGCTACGCTGGCTGAGCTGGGCTGGGCTGTGCTGGGCTAGGCTAGGCTGGGCTAGGCTGAGCTAGGCTGGGCTAGGCTGGGCTAGGCTGAGCTGGGCTAGGCTGAGCTAGGCTGAGCTGGGCTAGGCTGAGCTGAGCTGGGCTGGGCTACGCTGGCTGAGCTGGGCTAGGCTGTGCTGGGCTAGGCTGGGCTAGGCTGAGCTAGGCTGGGCTAGGCTGGGCTAGGCTGAGCTGGGCTAGGCTGAGCTAGGCTGGGCTGAGCTGAGCTGGGCTGGGCTAGGCTGAGCTGGGCTAGGCTGAGCTGAGCTGGGCTGGGTAGAAGAGAGCAGAGACTGATGGCAGCCGTTTAGCTCTGCTAATGACTCTAAGCCTGAGAAACGTGTGTGTGTGTGTGTATTCTCTA
>NC_042969.1:81052035-81069535 GCF_901001165.1 Salmo trutta
CATTCGTTCTCTCCCTCATCTCCCTTTCATGCTGTATATCACTTAAATGGTTGTGTTTAGAGTTAACTGTGATACACAGCTCAGCTTCTAATGATGTACCTCTTTCTGTCTCCCCATCTCTCCTCTCTCACCCCCCCTCCTCTCCCCATCTCTTTCTCTCTCTCTCTTTTTCTCTCCTCTCTCACCCCCTCCTCTCCCCATCTCTCTCTCTCCCCCTCTTCTCCCCATCTCTCTGTATGTCTGTAGGTGGGTGGTCTGCAGTTGGAGGGCTGTAGTTTTGATGGGGTTTGTCTGTCTGAGAACCAACATGACTCCCCCAGTGTGTCAGCTGTACCTGCCTGCTACATGGCCTGGATAGCACAGGTACTCACTCACTCACTCACTCACTCACTCACTCACTCACTCACTCACTCTCACACACACACACACACACACACACACACACACACACACACACACACACACACACACACTCACTCACACGAATCATTGAAGTGCTCTCTGTTCTTTCTGTGGTCAGGGTCAGAGTTCAGCTCTGTGATTAGCTGTTGTCATGGCAACAGAGTCTCCTCTGATTTACACTGAACAAAAATTTTAACACAGCATGCAGCAATTTCAACGATTTTACTGAGTTACAGTTCATAGAAGGAAATCAGTCAATTTAAATAAATTCATTAGGCCCTAATATATGAATTTCACATGACTGGGAATACAGATATGATTCTGTTGGTCAGATACCTTTAAAAAAGGTAGGGGCGTGGATCAGAAAACCAGTCCGTATCTGGTGTGACCACCATTTACCTCATGCAGCCCAACACAACTCCTTCGCATAGAGTTGATCAGGCTGTTGATTTTGGCCTGAACTGGAACACACTGTCGTACGCGTCGATCCAGAGCAGCCCAAACATGCTCAGTGGGTGACATGTCTGGTGAGTATGCAGGCCATGGAAGAACTGGGACATTTTCAGCTTCCAGGAATTTTGTACAGATCCTTGTGACATGGGGCCATACATTATCATGCTGAAACATGAGGTGATGGCAGCGGATGAATGGCACGACAATGGGCCTCAGGATCTCGTCACGGTATCACTGTGCATTAAAATGACCATTTACCATTATCCATAAAAAGAGCACACTTCTTCAACGTGTCAGTGGCCATCAAAGTGACCATTTGCCCATTGATGTCGGTAATGACGCCGAACTGCAGTCAGGTCATGATCCTGGTGAGGACAATGAGAACGCAGATGAGCTTCCCTTAGACGGTTTCTGACAGTTAGTGATGACATTCTTTGGTTGTACAAACCCACAGTTTCATCAGCTGGTCTTAGACGTACTGCCAAATTCTCTAAAACGACGGAGGTGGCTTATGGTAGAGAAATTAACATTAAATTCTCTGGCAACAGCTCTGGTGGACATTCCTGCAGTCAGCATGCCAATTGCATGCTCCCTCAATACTTTAGACATCTGTGGCATTGTGTTGTGTGACAAAACTGCACATTTTACATTGGCCTTTTATTGTCCCTAACACAAGGTGCACCTGTGTAATGATCATGCAGTTCAATCAGTTTCTTGATATGCCACACCTGTCAGGTGAATGGATTATCTTGACGAAGGAGAAATGCTCACTAACAGGGATGTAAACAAATTTGTGCACAACATTTAAGAGAAATAAGCCTTTTGTGCGTATGGAACATTTCTGGGATCTTTTATTTCAGCTCATGAAACAATTGGACCAACACTTTACATGTTGCCTTTATATTTTTGTTCAGGGTTGTTTATTTCCCTGAAGGTCTTACTGTGTGAGAGAAGGAACAATATATTTTATCCTTTGAACAGGCCTGCCATCTTTCTTCCCTCTCTCCTGGCCTCTCACTCAGTTATCTGAGTAAAACTGCTCAGACAGGAAAGGTGATGGATAGTATCTGACCAGTGGCTTTATTAACCAAACACTACTTGATATAGAGCATAATCCCCTCTTTCTTCTCCCTCCCTCTCCTCCCTCTGTTGCTCCTGTATAATGTCTAATGGCTGTACCACCAGGCTAATGTGGATTTAACCCTGCTACAGCAGTTATCTGAGGGATCTGAGGCCTATCTGACCAGCTTCAAACTGCTTTTACTGAGGCCTCGCCCACCCTCTACCTCAACTGGGGATGTTAACCGTTAGTCGTTAGCCTCCGAAAATACATTTGACCGTTCATGCTTATCAGTCTCTAGGTTCATTTGTATAATTTTGTGGGATTCATTTGGTGTGAGAATTGAACAAATCTAGTCTGTCAATAAAACAGGAACAGTGTCTTGGTCGACCGGAATGATTATTTTGTCGAAAAATAGTCACGTACAGTGAGTTTCTAGAGTTAGAAAGTAGATTTTGTGTGTTAACTAATGGCTTGCTGTCTCTAGTAGAATGAGCTGCAAGCAAGCCAGAGGAGAGACTCGTTGCTAGGCAACTCACAGACACTGGCTGCAGGGAGCAGTGGGAGAGAGGAACAGCATGAAACAGCTAAGCTAGCAACCCTCTCCTGTACTACTCGTTTCCTATATCAACTTTCCTTCGTTGTCCAGAAGCCAAAGGCACAATCCTAGTCATATGAACAACCCATTTTAGTTGTTGCATATTTCCATATTCCCTCTCTTCTAAGTTTCTAACGGAGATGTTTGTCTCTGTCACATGAAACGCATCACATCGTGTGTTTTCTACAACAGAGTTTTCCCGCAAATCTATTCAGTTCTGTGCTTCATTACAGTAGTTTGTTGTTCTATAATATGAGAGGATAGGCTCGCTATTGTCACTTGTTCTTTAAGCTCTTAATGAAAAATGTCTGCTCCTTCCATGCATAGTATTTTCCTTTGGGAACCTCATTCTACTGTTTGTTAACTGGTTAATGGGGGTTTGTTAGTCAGCAACAAAATGTACAGAAATGTGCATCCTTAACAACACACACACACACACACACACACACACATACACACACACCAATGACCTGTGAGTTGTGTATATATTTAGTTGCTAGATATCACTGTTGGAACTAGAAACACAAGCATTTCACTGCACCTGCGAAAACATCTGCAAATCTGTGTACGCGACCAATAAACGTTGATTTGATGTTAATATAACGTTGTGTGTGTTAAATTGCAGTGTTCCAGTGGCAGCTCCAGTCCTGAGGAGGTAATCTCTCTGCCAGTGTACACCAGCTCTGAGCGGGTCAGCGTGGTGACTCACGTCACGCTGCCTTGTGGAAGAAACCCTGACCAGTGGATTCAGAATGGAGCTGCCCTCTTCCTCAAACAGCAGTGAGACAGCCGGGCCAGGGGGCTAGAAGAGGGAGCTGGGGTAGGGGGCTAGAAGAGGGAGCTGGGGTAGGGGGCTAGAAGAGGGAGCTGGGGTAGGGGGCTAGAAGAGGGAGCTGGGCCAGGGGGCTAGAAGAGGGAGCTGGGCCAGGGGGCTAGAAGAGGGAGCTGGGGTAGGGGGCTAGAAGAGGGAGCTTGGGTAGGGGGCTAGAAGAGGGAGCTGGGCCAGGGGGCTAGAAGAGGGAGCTGGGGTAGGGGGCTAGAAGAGGGAGCTGGGGTAGGGGGCTAGAAGAGGGAGCTGGGGTAGGGGGCTAGAAGAGGGAGCTGGGCCAGGGGGCTAGAAGAGGGAGCTGGGCCAGGGGGCTAGAAGAGGGAGCTGGGCCAGGGGGCTAGAAGAGGGAGCTGGGGTAGGGGGCTAGAAGAGGGAGCTGGGGTAGGGGGCTAGAAGAGGGAGCTGGGCCAGGGGGCTAGAAGAGGGAGCTGGGCCAGGGGGCTAGAAGAGGGAGCTGGGGTAGGGGGCTAGAAGAGGGAGCTGGGGTAGGGGTTGGTGTTGGACTGAAGGAACAGAGGGTAGACATGTTTCTCAGGAAGTTTATCGGGCTTCACTACAGGTGTTTGTTGATATTTTAAGGTGACGATAGTCTGCAATGAAATGTGTAATGGCACATGCTGGTTCTTGACTATGTTTGAAAAGCATAGATTATTTTGTTGTCATGTTGCATTTTGAATGTTGATGGTTTAATGTTTACTCTTTAGTATTGTCATAGTCTGTTTGAATGTATTATTACAATAATAAAGCTTTATTTACTCTAGATATCTGGTTTCTTTCCATAATGAGTGTTTGTATGTGTTATAAAGACAGGCCTTGGATCAGGAGATATCTGGTTTCTTTCCATAATGAGTGTTTGTATGTGTTGTAAAGACAGGCCCTGGATCAGGAGATATCTGGTTTCTTTCCATAATGAGTGTTTGTATGTGTTGTAAAGACAGGCCCTGGATCAGGAGATATCTGTCCCTGGGTCTGACGTATTTATACTATATACACACTTCAACTCTGAGCCATTACACACAGACATCAGACTGACCTGGCCAATATACTATTCTAGTGGTATTTATCAGTGTGATTGGAGGGTCAGTTTTAGTTAAACCCCAGTGTGATTGGAGGGTCAGTTTTAGTTAAACCCCAGTGTGATTTGAGGGTCAGTTTTAGTTAAACCCCAGTGTGATTGGAGGGTCAGTTTTAGTTAAACCCCAGTGTGATTGGAGGGTCAGTTTTAGTTAAACCCCAGTGTCATTGGAGGGTCAGTTTTAGTTAAACCCCAGGCTCTACTGGTGTTTGTGTGTGTGTCTCTCTCTTTCAGCTCAGTAATGACCCTGGAGAGGCTCTGATGGAAAAAGATAGGGGGAGGAGGGGAGAGATTGTGTGTCGGTGTGTATATGGGGAGGGAGGTGTGCGTGTGTGGTGTGTGTGTGTGGAGAGAGCACATGGGAGGAGGGGTGAGTGTGTGGAAAGCACATGGGAGGAGGGGTGAAAGAGAGAGAGAGAGTGTGTGTGTGTGCGTGCGTGCATTCGTATGTGTGGAGAGAGCACACAGGAGGAGGAGTGAAAGAGAGAGAGAGTGTGTGTGTGGAGAGAGCACACAGGAGGAGGAGTGAAAGAGAGAGAGAGTGTGTGTGTGGAGAGAGCACACAGGAGGAGGAGTGAAAGAGAGAGAGAGTGTGTGTGTGGAGAGAGCACACAGGAGGAGGAGTGAAAGAGAGAGAGAGAGTGTGTGTGTGGAGAGAGCACACAGGAGGAGGAGTGAAAGAGAGAGAGAGAGTGTGTGTGGAGAGAGCACACAGGAGGAGGGGTGAGTTTGTGCTGCAGTATTGCAGAAGGGGAGTTAAATGGAAGAATGGGTTTAAAGGAGAGGGGATTGGACCGGAGAGGAGGGAGGGAGGGAGGGAGGGAGGAGGAGGAGGGAGGGAGGGAGGGAGGGAGGAGGAGGAGGGAGGAGGGAGGAGGAGAGGGGATTGGACCAGAGAGGAGGGAGGGAGGGAGGGAGGGAGGGAGGAGGAGGAGGGAGGAGGAGAGGGGATTGGACCAGAGAGGAGGGAGGGAGGGAGGGAGGGAGGGAGGGAGGGAGGGAGGGAGGGAGGGAGGGAGGGGAAGGATGAAGGGAGGAGGAGGAGGGAGGAGGAGAGGGGACAGATGGGTGAGAAAGAGGGATAAAGGGGACTAATGGTTAACAAGAGAGAGAGATGGGGAGGACAAGGTTAATGTGAGAGTAAATGAGAGAGAGAGAGGGGGTAGGGGAGATGGAGAATGTGACAGAACAAAGATGGGGGAAAGAGTTTTCACCATCAGAGGAGGGGGGCCTATTTGTCTGGTGTCTATGGCAGGCAAATGATGCAGTAGGTGGATTACATTCTGTTGGCATGTCCTGTTTTGTTTTCAAGATCCCCAAATACCGTGAACTGCCTCCCTGGTTCCCTCGCTATTCTTCTGTTCTCCCTTCATATCTCAGTCTCCAAATCTGCTCTGGTTAGAAATGAACCATAGAAATCCTGGTTTGTTGTGTTTGTTTGATTGTTTTTCATTCGTACAAGGTCTTGCTATGTATCTTAATGTCCAGCGTTAAGAATGAGTCCTATTCTACTCGTCAGACATAAACAGTGGTAATGGTATATTTTCAGTTGATAACATCCGACTGAATTATCTTTAGTTTCCCTGACTTCTTATCTGTTCATCCTGAGTTGGGCCACACAGTGAGCTGGTGTTACGTTTCCTCTTGTTGCAGACAACATTAGAAACACAAATCGTGGTTTCTGATCGAGCTTATCTGTAAGTCAGTGTACTTTCTTGGCCCTGAAGAACCACAAGGTGTGCACACTTTTGTTCCAGACCAGCACTAACTTCTAATTCAATTAATGTTCTGCTCATCAAGAATACGAACGGTTGAATCAGGTTTGGTCAGTTTTGTTTGCATGTTTTTTTCCCCCTGATATTTAGACCAGCTGAATCTATTCCTCTGTGATATTTAGACCAGCTGAATCTATTCCTCTGTGATATTTAGACCAGCTGAATCTATTCCTCTGTGATATTTAGACCAGCTGAATCTATTCCTCTGTGATATTTAGACCAGCTGAATCTATTCCTCTGTGATATTTAGACCAGCTGAATCTATTCCTCTGTGATATTTAGACCAGCTGAATCTATTCCTCTGTGATATTTAGACCAGCTGAATCTATTCCTCTGTGATATTTAGACCAGCTGAATCTATTCCTCTGTGATATTTAGACCAGCTGAATCTATTCCTCTGTGATATTTTGACCAGCTGAATCTATTCCTCTGTGATATTTAGACCAGCTGAATCTATTCCTCTGTGATATTTAGACCAGCTGAATCTATTCCTCTGTGATATTTAGACCAGCTGAATCTATTCCTCTGTGATATTTAGACCAGCTGAATCTATTCCTCTGTGATATTTAGACCAGCTGAATCTATTCCTCTGTGATATTTAGACCAGCTGAATCTATTCCTCTGTGATATTTAGACCAGCTGAATCTATTCCTCTGTGATATTTAGACCAGCTGAATCTATTCCTCTGTGATATTTAGACCAGCTGAATCTATTCCTCTGTGATATTTAGACCAGCTGAATCTATTCCTCTGTGATATTTAGACCAGCTGAATCTATTCCTCTGTGATATTTAGACCAGCTGAATCTATTCCTCTGTGATATTTAGACCAGCTGAATCTATTCCTCTGTGTGTGCTTGAAGGAAATGCTGAAGAGTGGGGGTCAAAGAAGATGTTTCTACAAGAAAAGAGGGAGAGAATGGGGAAGGAAGGTGGAAGAGAGAGATGATGGGGAGGAGGAAGGAGGGAGAGATGATGGGGAGGAGGGAGAGAGAGAGAGATGATGGGGAGGGGAAAGGAGGGAGAGAGAGAGAGATGATGAGGAGGAAGGAGGGAGAGAGACATTTTTTACATTTACATTTTAGTCATTTAGCAGACACTCTTATCCAGAGCGACTTACAGTAGTGAATGCATACATTACATTGTTTTTTTTGTACTGGCCCCCCGTGGGAATCGAACCCACAACCCTGGCGTTGCACACACCATGCTCTACCATCTGAGCCACAGGGAAGACAGAGACGATGGGGAGGGGGAAGGGGAGACGATGGGGAGGGGGGAGGAAGGAGGGAGAGAGACAGGGGGAGGGGGAAGGGGAGACGATGGGGAGGGGGGAGGAAGGAGGGAGAGAAAGAGACGATGGGGAGGGGGAAGAAAGGAGGGAGAGAGACGACGGGGAGGGGGGGAGGAAGAGACGACGGGGAGGGAGGGAGGGAGGGAGAGAGACGGGGAGAAGGAGGGAGGGAGACTATGGGGAGGGGGGAAGGAGGGAGGGAGGGAGACGATGGGGAGGGGGGAGGAGGGAGGGAGACGATGGGGAGGGGGGAGGAGGGAGGGAGAGATGGTGCTAATGGATTAATAGGATTTTAATATCATCACCACTCTCACCCCCGACACACACACACACCTCTTCCTATCTGGAGATGGCCTGTGGGCTGTAAGCATGTTCAGGCTGAGAAACAAAGCTGTGAGGCCGACTTGCCTATTGATCACAATCCACACTTACCATTACCATTACTGTTACACACACACACACACACACCACAAGGGTAAAAAATAGAGCATGAGGTGTGTGTTCCACATCAGGGGAGGTTCTTATCCTCCTCTTCCAGTAGACAGCCTGGGGAGACTGAGCCAATGACAGGTCTACAACAATATCTGCTCATCAGGTCTCTCCCTGGAGAGGAGAGGAGAGGAGAGGAGAGGAGAGGAGAGGAGAGGAGAGGAGAGGAGAGGAGAGGAGAGGAGAGGAGAGAGGGGACTCTCATTCTAGACGGAACTTACTGGAACATATCAATATGGGGTGGCAGTAGGGATCTCTGGCCAGGATACAGTCCAGACAGGACCCATACCGACCACAGTCCCTAACTGGAATCTGGACCACTCCAGACTCTGAGCCTGCATAGAGCTGTCCCTGGAGAAAAACACACACTGATTACTAAACCACCAGTGTTAGCTTCTCATTGGATGACCTGGTGCCATTCATCTTCAACAAGCAGGTAGCCTAGTGGTTAGAGCGTTGGACTAGTAACCGAAAGGTTGCTGGATCGAATCCCCGAGCTGACAAGGCATAAATCTGTTGTTCTGTTGTTCTGCCCCCAGGCTGTCATTGAAAATAACAATTTGTTCTTAACTGAATTGCCTAGTAAAATGAAAATGTATCGTGTATCTACAGCCCTGGTAGGTGTAGACATCTCTGGTCCAGGGTTAGGTGTGTCAGTAAGCTTCCTTTAGTGAAGGTCAGCACCACGGTAAGAAAACCTGATCCTAAATCAATTATTAAGTGTAGAAAATCTGGACCAACCACCTAAATGGGCAAAGAACAACCATTTTTCACACAATTTGGGGTAGAGGCCTCCCACGATACTCAATATAACGCTCACTTTACCGCAGTACAGTTCCATTACCTGTTCAAGTCATGTGTCCAGTGTCACTGCACACTGACACCCCTCCCCAAGAGGGAAGATCCTCTATAACTCTACCACTACAGCATCACGTGACATACTTGATCAATAACACTGTATCTATAATACAGACATAGTACATGTAGCAGTATGTGGTGTGGTTTAAATTGATTCTACAGATACTTATTTGTAGTGTTACTCGGAGGTTTGGGGGAGTCTATTGTGGCCATAGGCCCCACTGATAGTTAATTTGTGTTCATGTTGAACAATGTTCTGGATTAGACGGGCTAATTGCCCGTTAGCTCTAACCCCTCCCACCGGCCCACACAGCCAATGGAGTGACAGAGAGGAACGATCTCTTAGACCTGTGTGCTCACATCAGCCAATCAGATATCTTGCTCTCAAGAGGATGCCCTTGAGCACTCCAACACACACACACACAAACACACACTGGCTACACACTGGCCACTTGCCACGTTCAGAGGGCAGCGTGTCGCTCCGTCAGGATGTTTATGGTTTCCCAGAAAAAGCAAATCACCACGGCAACGGCTGGGTGGATTTACGGCCGTAGCCCTGTCTCCCACCCTTAGACAAACCATGTATCACCCTTACACAGTACACACACTCACACATACACACTCACACACACCCATATACACTCATAGTAGTTCGTATGCACAAACACACGCACACTCATACACACACACATAAACTACATTTAATTTCAATAGAGCACAATGTTATAAGGGTTGCTGTGTCAGAAATAATGGCTGATTTAGGGGTGAGCTTCCATGTATGTGGTGGAAAAATCTGGGTAATTGAGGGACAACAAGATCACTAGTACAGTCATTATGATTTGAGGAGGGTGACAACATAGAAATACAATCTAGATTATATTTCTATGGATGGCATTGGCTCGGCATGTAGATTGTACATTGTGTCATCAGTCTTAGAATGTGTAGTCCAACTCTACTCCTGAAAATTCTATTGTAGCTGACCAAACAATGGACAGTTTAGAATACTGGAGTAATTCAACATTCCACCATTGAACCATATGGGACATGTTTCAGGATAAACACTTGTATATTTTAAATGGAATCCAAAAGCTTTGGTCAATCTGTCCAGATCATTACACAGTTTTGTGTGTGTGTGAGGGTGATCTAGTTGAGACAATTATAATAGCAGCCAAAAAAGGAAAGCAATATGCTCAGACTGTGGATCCATTCCATCATCCACTGTAGTGTACAGTTTGATGTCATAATCAACATCTCATTACCCGCATTATGACATCACACGGTCAATCCTATATAAACAGCAGCCCAACGCCAACATTAAGAGAATTCTGTGTTGCATTGAACATTGAGCAAGTGTGTTGCATTGAGCATTGACAGCTGCTGACAAGAGGACCATTATGGCTCCTCTCGCTTCCCTGAGGGTTTTCTTGGGCCTGTTCCTGGTCCTTATACCCTCGGTCCTGGGTGAAGTGTTCGCCAGCATCCCTAGGAAGACCATACAATATGACAGTAAGCCATTATCTCTCTCCAATATCTGTTTACATCCTTGCATGTAGAGAAATGCATATTTTCCACTCAACTAAAGTTAGGCTTATATGGCAGCTTAGTGTAATGTTTTTTCTCAATATAAAGCATCTAATATGATCCAAAGCCATCCAAAAGGGTTCTTTGGCTGTCCCCATGGGAGAACCCTATGAAGAATTGAAACAATATTTAAAAGTATTTAAACAGAGCATTGTGCCTCTATGTCGTGAACACAAATGTTTTATAAATGCTACATACAACCACTCTAAGTAAAGTGTTATCATATTGTTCTTCTGTTTAGATGCTAAGATTTTCAGAGAGAATGGCATTTCAAACTATTCAACGATGACATTGAGAGAGGACCTGGGTATCCTTGTCGTTGGTGCTCGAGACGCCGTATACGCTCTGGACCTTGAGGATATCTCCTCGAAAAAGTCTGGGGTAAGGAACTCAGTGTAATCAAGGTCTTGTATGTCAATACATCCATACAGTATTGTCTGGTCTCTAGAGTATTCCTGCTGTATGTTAATGGAAATCTGTCTGTTGCTGCAGGTCTACTGGCAGGTCTCAGAGCCTGCTGTATGTTAATGTGAAGCTGTCTGTTGCTGCAGGTCTACTGGCAGGTCTCAGAGCCTGCTGTATGTTAATGGAAATCTGTCTGTTGCTACAGGTCTACTGGCAGGTCTCAGAGCCTGCTGTATGTTAATGGGAATCTGTCTGTTGCTGCAGGTCTACTGGCAGGTCTCAGAGCCTGCTGTATGTTAATGGAAATCTGTCTGTTGCTACAGGTCTACTGGCAGGTCTCAGAGCCTGCTGTATGTTAATGGAAATCTGTCTGTTGCTGCAGGTCTACTGGCAGGTCTCAGAGGAGCAGAAAACGTCCTGCGAGAGGAAGGGAAAAGATTCAGTAAGTAGATTGTAGGATGGATCATCTCTCCTCTCAGAGAACTCTCTGAAGCAGTATACTGATAGAAACAAACCACATGACCGTTCCAATCTTATCCTATTCCAGATGGAATGTCAGAACTACATCAAGACACTTCAGACTCTCCACGATGGTAGGATGTTGGTGTGTGGGACCAGCGCATACAACCCCACATGTGACTATATGGTGAGTATAACCTGGACAGGTCATCTCGCCTGTTGTTTCACACTACATATCATGTGACTGTGGACCGTTGTCATATTCTGGTTGTTTACACTGAACTAACTGCAGACATATGTAGCACACCAACCCTCTGTCTTTCTGTGAGGGGTCCCAACTACCTTTCAGTGGTTATAGATCACAGCCTTAATGTACACCTCCACATCGCAACCAAACATGCATTGTGTTCTCCAACAGACCTACGCAAACGGAACGTTGACCCTGGAAGGGAAGAAGGAAGAGGGGCGAGGGAAAGTTCCCTTTGACCCCTTCCAGAGGTCAACCTCAGTCATGGTTGGTGAGTACAGCTTCTTTCTGATATCTCCAGTGCCTCCCCACAGGGACAGAGTAGTAGAATTGTGCAGTCCTACTATTATAAATAAAACAACTATAAATAAAGTGTTGAAAAAAGTGGACCCACACTGAAAGTTGTTGGTGATGTGAAATACATTACTGATTAACTTCATTCACTTTTTTAGTCTTTATTATTTCAGTTCTGATGATTGTCATTGTTAATCATCTATCAGGGACAGAACTATATTCAGCCACAGCGGTCAACTTCCTGGGTACTGAGCAGGTGTTGCAGCGTCATTCCTTCCCAGCTATCAGGACCGAACACAGACAGTCCTGGCTTAACAGTAAGCTCCAAGCGCTCTGTTTTAAATGTACTACTCAC
Organism: Salmo trutta; assembly: GCF_901001165.1. NCBI lineage: Eukaryota > Metazoa > Chordata > Actinopteri > Salmoniformes > Salmonidae > Salmo > Salmo trutta. The sequence continues at coordinate 81,064,205 of NC_042969.1, forward strand.
TGTCAACCACAGAATACTGTGACAATGTGTTGATGCATTTCTTGATGTGTAGCTAAACAGACACCTGAATGTGGACGTTCCACAGAGAGAGACAGCCATTTTAAATGTATTTCTTTATTCAATATGCCTTAAATAATGGATCCCAAGTCTGGTTTCAGTCTCTGTGAGAAAACTGAACTGTGTCTTTCTCCAGAGCCCTCCTTCGTACAGTTGGACGTCGTCCCCGAGAGCATTAACAACCTCGATGGGGACGACGATAAAGTCTATATGTTCTTTAGTGAGGAGGCCATGGAGTTTGACCTGCCAGACCAGATCAGGGTATCTCGTGTGGCACGGGTCTGCAAGGTACTTATAAAATGCTCTTAAATTTAAAGAATGTTCATGTCTGTTCTAGTGTTCTAATTCCTAATACTATGGTCGACACTGACACCGAGCATGTCTCCCTCTCTGTTGTTGGTGTGCAGGGGGATATGGGTGGTCAGAGGACCTTACAGCAAAAGTGGACGTCCTTCCTGAAGGCCCGTCTTGACTGCCCGGTGCCCCTGGAACCTAGCCTGCCAGCCATCATTCAGGATATCTTCCTCCTGAAAGACCAGGATTGGAGGAAGAGCGTGTTTTACGCTGTTTTCAGCCCGCAGACGTGAGTTCTAACATTTCTTTATTAGTACAGTCCAGCTGAAATTCTATACTGTCAAATCTGTAAAATAATGTTCAGTTGTAGGGATTCTGAAGTGATGTTGGAATAATAAATGGTGTTTTGATGATTACAGAACCACATCGGATCTCTCTACTGTGTGTGCGTTCAGCGTGTCTGACATTGGGAAAGTCTTCGCTGAGGGTAGGTATATGACTCCGGTGACAATGGAGTCAGAAACAAGGTGGGTAACCCACACCAGAGAGGAGCCTGTCCCACGACCTGGAGCAGTGAGTAATAACATGACTTATATAGATGATTCAATTAAATGATCATTGATTAACTTCTTCCAGATATAAGTGTCATGTGACAGTATTCTACCTATGTTCCTCTACAGTGCACAATTATTGTCCAAAACACTTAATCAAATGTGGCAAATACGCTCAGGCTGAATCCCAAATGGTATCCTATTCCCTACTGTACGAAGTGTACTACTTTTGAACAGAACCCTATGAGCCCTGGTAAAAAGGAATGCACTATATAGGGAATAGGGGGCTATTTGGAACACAGGCTTAGTTTCAAGAGTGCTTCCGTCATAATTCTAGACCTACAGTATATGTGAACCGTCTCATCAACTCTCTGGTCGTGTTGTTGTTAAAGTGTATGAACAATGCTGTGCGGGACCTCGGGATTGTTCACTCGCTGGACCTCCCTGACAAGACGCTACAGTTCGTCCGTGACCAGCCACTCATGGAGGGAGCAGTGCCTCCACTGACCGGGGGTCCACTGGTGCTGCAGAGGGGAGCCAAGTTGTCAGTGATTGTTGTGGACCGAGTCATGGCCATGGATGGAGAAATCCACCACGTTATGTTTATTGGAACAGGTACTGACTATTGACAGCCCTTTATCATCCCAATTCACATTGTTCAGTGATTATTACTGTCTATATATGTATTCATGTACTGTGTGTATATATGAGAATTATTTTCTGACAAAGACAACCAATGTCAGTGTTGGCTCTAGAGAGTAACTGACGTGTCCTGCTCCCTGACAGAGGAGGGCACGGTGCAGAAGGCTGTGCAGTACGCTGCTGGTGACACAGTCATCATCCAAGAGATCCAGGTGTTCCAAACTCTGGAGCCAATCAAAGTGCTGCGTCTCTCCTCTGGCACGGTAACACATTTAGTGCAAAACATTATGAGTATATATTTTTTATTTAACTAGGCAGGCCAGTTAAAAACAAATTCTTATTTACAATGAAGGCCTACCAGGGAACAGTGGGTTAACTGCTTTGTTCAGGGGGCAGAACGACAGATTTATACCTTGTCAGCTCAGGGATTCGATCCAGCAACCTTTCGGGTACTAGTCCAACGCTCTAACCACTAGGCTACCTGCTTGTTGAAGATGAATGGCACCAGGTCATCCAATGAGAAGCTAACACTGGTGGTTTAGTAATCAGTGTGTGTTTTTCTCCAGGGACAGCTCTATGCAGGCTCAGAGTCTGGAGTGGTCCAGATTCCAGTTAGGGACTGTGGTCGGTATGGGTCTTGTCTGGACTGTATCCTGGCCAGAGATCCCTACTGTGCCTGGGACACCACCTCAGCAGCCTGCTCATCTGTCTACAACTTACCCACTGGCTCCAGGTAGGATGCTGCTAAACTCTACAACACTCTCACTCTAGAGTAACCACTGTCTGCATGTACTATTGGAACAAATATGATTTCAAATGTCCTTCGAATAACAGTAGCTGTTTCTTTATCTTTCAGGAACTTGTACCAAAGCCTTATTCATGCGGATGCCTCGATGTGCCCCCGATCACGTAGGTTAATTTCTCAACTAGTGAAATACTGTGATGTACCAACATGAAGTAGGCTACATGCCAAGTTAAGGGCATTCAGTGACTCCCATTGTGTTGTTTTCAGTCCCTATGAAGCCACTTCCATTACCATTTAATATTGGGAGCTCCGTCCACCTGCCGTGTCAACCAGCATCCAACCTGGCACAGGTGAGCTGGCACTTTGCTAGGCAGCCCCTCCAGCTGAGAGACAGGTACCAGATGTTGAGCCAGGACTTGTTGATAGTGAGTGCCGTAGCTTCAGACGCTGGTCGGTACACCTGCCAGAGTCTGGAGGAGGTCAAAGGTCGACTCTACACCAGGACAGAGGCTGCCTACATCCTGCAGCCCACAAAAACTCTACTGGTCCTGCAGATATCTGTGGCTGTGCTGTCTGTGCTGCTGGGGGTTGTGGTCCTCTGGAGTGTGAGGAGACACTTCAGACTCAGGGCCAGAATTCACCCAGCAGAACCCTGCCAGAACAACAACAACAACTGGAGAGCAGGCCCTGGTCGTGTCCCTGGGTCTGAAGTGAACAACAATCACACCATCATCACCATTGAGGACATGGAGGATAATCAGACAGCGAGGGTATCTGTCGCTCTTCTGTCCATGATCCTGGGGTCTCTAATGCTCTGGAACATCAGCAGAGACCAGTTGAGCCACAGAGTCTTCAGGATGGAGGAGGGGCTCCAGGATCACATGTCACCGGTTAACCGCTCATCTGACGCAGTTATCCACATGGGTGACATCTGAGCTGGGACTAATAACTGAGACTAGGGGTGCGTTCAATTCGATTCAACGTTTGCTATGTTGCGTGACGGTTTGTACTGAACGACACGTTTACTCAAAACGGTGCTCACCATTCTTAGACAGCCTTTGAGGTACGTTCGCTCCCGTTTTGGTGAGTGTGACGAACTGTGGCCTGTTCAATAAGGGTGTGACTATTTGAAATCGCTAAACATGAGTAGCACACACCATACAATCTCCCTCCGGGCCACAATAATCACACTGTTTTTCTGCGGGTTGTTCAGTACTGTTTCCGTTTGAATGAAATGTTGAACACCATTCTGTCGTACTGACAGCACCCCTAGAATCACCAGCACCATTCTTTAGCCATTGTTTTCCACTTAAGATCCTTGTGTTGAATGTATTTTTATGTTTGTATAAATATTATATATTGCAAATATTATGTATCTGTCTACATGAGTGTTTTTCTATATTATTAAATGATTAAATCTTATATCAAATCACAGATACCTGTATTTAGAGTCAGAGTCAGTCTCCACCAATCTATTATTCAGTCAGTCTCCACCAATCTATTATTCAGTCAGTCTCCACCAATCTATTAGTCAGTCAGTCTCCACCAATCTATTAGTCAGAGTCAGTCTCCACCAATCTAGTAGTCAGTGTCAGTCTCCACCAATCTATTAGTCAGAGTCAGTCTCCACCAATCTCTTAGTCAGAGTCAGTCTCCACCAATCTATTAGTCAGAGTCAGTCTCCACCAATCTATTAGTCAGAGTCAGTCTCTACCAATATATTAGACAGTCAGTCTCCACCAATCTATTAGTCAGTCAGTTATCTCAACCAATTTATTAGTCAGAGTCAGTCTCTACCAATCTATTAGTCAGAGTCAGTCTCTACCAATCTATTAGTCATAGTCAGTCTCTACCAATCTATTAGTCAGTCAGTCTCTACCAATCTATTATTCAGAGTCAGTCTCCACCAATCTATTAGTCAGTCAGTCTCCACCAATCTATTAGTCAGAGTCAGTCTCTACCAATCTATTAGTCAGTTATCTCAACCAATCTAGTAGTCAGAGTCAGTCTCCACCAATCTATTAGTCAGAGTCAGTCTCCACCAATCTATTATTCAGAGTCAGTCTCTACCAATCTATTAGTCAGAGTCAGTCTCTACCAATCTATTAGTCAGAGTCCGTCTCCACCAATCTATTAGTCAGAGTCAGTCTCCACCAATCTATTAGTCAGAGTCAGTCTCTACCAATCTATTAGTCAGAGTCAGTCTCCACCAATCTATTAATCAGTCTCCACCAGGGCTCTCCAACCTTGTTCCTGTTATGATACCGTCCTGTAGATGTTCACTCGAACCCTAACCTAGAACACCTGATTTTACTAATAAGCTGGTTTATTAACTGAGGTAGATTAGTTACAGCCGGGGTTGGAGAGTTAAACCTAGAGAAGGGTATCTCTCCTGGAACAGGGTTGGAGAGATAAACCTAGAGAAGGGTATCTCTCCTGGAACAGGGTTGGAGAGATAAATCTAGAGACGGGTATCTCTCCTGGAACAGGGTTGGAGAGATAAACCTAGAGACGCGTATCTCTCCTGGAACAGGTTTGGAGAGATAAACCTAGAGAAGGCTATCTCTCCTGGAATAGGGTTGGAGAGATAAACCTAGAGACGGGTATCTATCCTGGAACAGGGTTGGAGAGATAAACCTAGAGACGGGTATCTATCCTGGAACAGGGTTGGAGAGATAAACCTAGAGACGGGTATCTCTCCAGGAACAGGGTTTGAGAGATAAACCTAGAGACGGGTATCTCTCCAGGAACAGGGTTGGAGAGATAAACCTAGAGACGGGTATCTATCCTGGAACAGGGTTGGAGAGATAAACCTAGAGACGGGTATCTCTCCAGGAACAGAGTTGGAGAGATAAACCTAGAGACGGGTATCTCTCCAGGAACAGAGTTGGAGAGATAAACCTAGAGACGGGTATCTCTCCAGGAACAGGGTTGGAGAGATAAACCTAGAGACGGGTATCTATCCTGGAACAGGGTTGGAGAGATAAACCTAGAGACGGGTATCTATCCTGGAACAGGGTTGGAGAGATAAACCTAGAGACG
>NC_042969.1:81077035-81104535 GCF_901001165.1 Salmo trutta
AAGCGGGCTGTGATGTGCCTTTTACTGAGGAGTGGCTTCAATCTGGCCACTCTACGACAAAGGCCTGATTGGTGAAGTGCTGCAGAGATGGTTGTCCCTCTGGAAGGTTCTCCCATCTCCACAGAGGAATTCTGGAGTTCTGTCAGAGTGATCATCGGGTTCTTGGTCACCTCTCTGACCAAGGCCCTTCTCCCCCGATTGTTCAGTTTGGTTTCCAAACTTCTTCCATTTAAGAACGATGGAGGCCACTATGTTCTTGGGGACCTTCAATGCTGCAGAAATGTTTTGGTAACCTTCCCCAGATCTGTGCCTCGACACAATCCTGTCTCTGAGCTCTATGGACAACTCCTTCAACCTCATGTATTAGTTTTTGCTCTGACATTCACTGTCAACTGTGGGACCTTATATAGACAGGCGTGTGCCTTTCCAAATCATGTCCAATCATTTGAATTTACCACAGGTGGACTCCAATCAAGTTCTAGAAACATCTCAAGGATGATTTATGGAAACAGGATGCACCTGAACTCAATTTCAAATCTCTTAGCAAAGGGTCTGAGTACTTATGAAATAAGGTATCTGTTTTTTTTATTTGGAATACATTTGCAAACATTTCTAAAAGCCTCTTTTCTTTTTGTGATTATGGGGTATTGTGATGTCATTATGGGGTATTGTGTATAGATTGATGAGGGGGGAAAAAATGTAATACATTTTAGAATAAGGTTGTAACGCAACAAAATGTGAAAAAGTCAAGGGGTCTGAATTCTTTCCGAATGCTCTGTACATACAGAGTAGTTGGGGAATAGTGTAAGTGAAGAGTGAATTATAACACTGAGGTCAGGTGGTGCAGATAGAGATGTCAGAGATCAGTCTTCCTGTACTTTAAATCAATATAATCTCTCTCTGTCACCGACTCACCCTGCTGACCTTGTCTGGTCTCCACTCCTTTGGCCAGCCAGCCAGCCACCCACCTACATACCTATTAACCCCCCCCCCCCCCACCACCCACCCACCCACCCCTCCCCACACACACACACAAACTCCTAACCACTAACCCTAATTCTATCCCTTAACCTAATCCTTAAGCCTAAAATAGCCTTTTTTTACAAGTAAGGACCGGCAAAATGTCCTCACTTCTCTGAGGTACTCACAAGTATAGTAAAACGTGTCCACACACACACACACACACACACACACACACACACACACACACACACACACACACACACACACACACACACACACACACACACACACACACACACACACACACAGACACACACACACACACACAACACACACACACACACATTACACTCTCACTACAGTGTGTGTGTGTGTGTTTATCTATTAGTAAACCTTCTTGGTTTTAGTGGTGAAAATTCCCACAACTTTAAAAGCTTTTCTGGCAAAGTGGTTAAGGGTGTATTTAGAGGATGGGTGGAGAGAACTACTGGAATGCTGTGGTTAGAGAACTACTGGAATGCTGTGGTTTATAGAGAACTACTGGAATGCTGTGGTTTATAGAGAACTACTGGAATGCTGTGGTTTATAGAGAACTACTGGAATGCTGTGGTTTATAGAGAACTACTGGAATGCTGTGGTTTTATAGAGAACTACTGGAATGCTGTGGTTTATAGAGAACTACTGGAATGCTGTGGTTTATAGAGAACTACTGGAATGCTGTGGTTTATAGAGAACTACTGGAATGCTGTGGTTTATAGAGAACTACTGGAATGCTGTGGTTTTATAGAGAACTACTGGAATGCTGTGGTTTATATAGAGAACTACTGGAATGCTGTGGTTTATAGAGAACTACTGGAATGCTGTGGTTTATAGAGAACTACTGGAATGCTGTGGTTTATAGAGAACTACGGGGAATGCTGTGTTATAGACTACTGGAATGCTGTGGTTTATAGAGAACTACTGGAATGCTGTGGTTTATAGAGAACTACTGGAATGCTGTGGTTTATAGAGAACTACTGGAATGCTGTGGTTTATAGAGAACTACTGGAATGCTGTGGTTTATAGAGAACTACTGGAATGCTGTGGTTTATAGAGAACTACTGGAATGCTGTGGTTTTTAGAGACTACTGGAATGCTGTGGTTTATAGAGAATACTGGAATGCTGTGGTTTATAGAGAACTACTGGAATGCTGTGGTTTATAGAGAACTACTGGAAGGAATGCTGTGGTTTATAGAGAACTACTGGAATGCTGTGGTTTATAGAGAACTACTGGAATGCTGTGGTTTTATAGAGAACTACTGGAATGCTGTGGTTTTATAGAGAACTACTGGAATGCTGTGGTTTATAGAGAACTACTGGAATGCTGTGGTTTATAGAGAACTACTGGAATGCTGTGGTTTATAGAGAACTACTGGAATGCTGTGGTTTATAGAGAACTACTGGAATGCTGTGGTTTTATAGAGAACTACTGGAATGCTGTGGTTTATAGAGAACTACTGGAATGCTGTGGTTTTATAGAGAACTACTGGAATGCTGTGGTTTATAGAGAACTACTGGAATGCTGTGGTTTATAGAGAACTACTGGAATGCTGTGGTTTATAGAGAACTACTGGAATACTGTGGTTTATAGAGCACTACTGGAATGCTGTGGTTTATAGAGAACTACTGGAATGCTGTGGTTTATAGAGAACTACTGGAATACTGTGGTTTATAGAGCACTACTGGAATGCTGTGGTTTATAGAGAACTACTGGAATGCTGTGGTTTATAGAGAACTACTGGAATGCTGTGGTTTATAGAGAACTACTGGAATGCTGTGGTTATAGAGAACTACTGGAATGCTGTGGTTTATAGAGAACTACTGGAATGCTGTGGTTTATAGAGAACTACTGGAATGCTGTGGTTTTATAGAGAACTACTGGAATGCTGTGGTTTATAGAGAACTACTGGAATGCTGTGGTTTTATAGAGAACTACGGGAATGCTGTGGTTTATAGAGAACTACTGGAATGCTGTGGTTTATAGAGAACTACTGGAATGCTGTGGTTTTATAGAGAACTACTGGAATGCTGTGGTTTATAGAGAACTACTGGAATGCTGTGGTTTATAGAGAACTACTGGAATGCTGTGGTTTTATAGAGAACTACTGGAATGCTGTGGTTTATAGAGAACTACTGGAATGCTGTGGTTTATAGAGAACTACTGGAATGCTGTGGTTTATAGAGAACTACTGGAATGCTGTGGTTTATAGAGAACTACTGGAATGCTGTGGTTTATAGAGAACTACTGGAATGCTGTGGTTTTATAGAGAACTACTGGAATGCTGTGGTTTTATAGAGAACTACTGGAATGCTGTGGTTTTATAGAGAACTACTGGAATGCTGTGGTTTTATAGAGAACTACTGGAATGCTGTGGTTTATAGAGAACTACTGGAATGCTGTGGTTTATAGAGAACTACTGGAATGCTGTGGTTTATAGAGAACTACTGGAATGCTGTGGTTTATAGAGAACTACTGGAATGCTGTGGTTTATAGAGAACTACTGGAATGCTGTGGTTTATAGAGAACTACTGGAATGCTGTGGTTTATAGAGAACTACTGGAATGCTGTGGTTTATAGAGAACTACTGGAATGCTGTGGTTTATAGAGAACTACTGGAATGCTGTGGTTTTATAGAGAACTACTGGAATGCTGTGGTTTATAGAGAACTACTGGAATGCTGTGGTTTATAGAGAACTACTGGAATGCTGTGGTTTTATAGAGAACTACTGGAATGCTGTGATTTTATAGAGAACTACTGGAATGCTGTGGTTTATAGAGAACTACTGGAATGCTGTGGTTTATAGAGAACTACTGGAATGCTGTGGTTTTATAGAGAACTACTGGAATGCTGTGTTTTATAGAGAACTACTGGAATGCTGTGGTTTTATAGAGAACTACTGGAATGCTGTGGTTTATAGAGAACTACTGGAATGCTGTGGTTTTATAGAGAACTACTGGAATGCTGTGGTTTTATAGAGAACTACTGGAATGCTGTGGTTTATAGAGAACTATGGAATGCTGTGGTTTATAGAGAACTACTGGAATGCTGTGGTTTATAGAGAACTACTGGAATGCTGTGGTTTATAGAGAACTACTGGAATGCTGTGGTTTATAGAGAACTACTGGAATGCTGTGGTTTATAGAGAACTAGTGGAATGCTGTGGTTTATAGAGACTACTGGAATGCTGTGGTTTTATAGAGAACTACTGGAATGCTGTGGTTTTATAGAGAACTACTGGAATGCTGTGGTTTATAGAGAACTACTGGAATGCTGTGGTTTATAGAGAACTACTGGAATGCTGTGGTTTTATAGAGAACTACTGGAATGCTGTGGTTTATAGAGAACTACTGGAATGCTGTGGTTTATAGAGAACTACTGGAATGCTGTGGTTTTATAGAGAACTACTGGAATGCTGTGGTTTATAGAGAACTACTGGAATGCTGTGGTTTATAGAGAACTACTGGAATGCTGTGGTTTATAGAGAACTACTGGAATGCTGTGGTTTTATAGAGAACTACTGGAATGCTGTGGTTTATAGAGAACTACTGGAATGCTGTGGTTTATAGAGAACTACTGGAATGCTGTGGTTTATAGAGAACTACTGGAATGCTGTGGTTTATAGAGAACTACTGGAATGCTGTGGTTTATAGAGAACTACTGGAATGCTGTGGTTTATAGAGAACTACTGGAATGCTGTGGTTTATAGAGAACTACTGGAATGCTGTGGTTTATAGAGAACTACTGGAATGCTGTGGTTATAGAGAACTACTGGAATGCTGTGGTTTTTAGAGAACTACTGGAATGCTGTGGTTTATAGAGAACTACTGGAATGCTGTGGTTTATAGAGAATACTGGAATGCTGTGGTTTTATAGAGAACTACTGGAATGCTGTGGTTTATAGAGAACTACTGGAATGCTGTGGTTTATAGAGAACTACTGGAATGCTGGGGTTTATAGAGAACTACTGGAATGCTGTGGTTTATAGAGACTACTGGAATGCTGTGGTTTATAGAGAACTACTGGAATGCTGTGGTTTATAGAGAACTACTGGAATGCTGTGGTTTATAGAGAACTACTGGAATGCTGTGGTTTATAGAGAACTACTGGAATGCTGTGGTTATAGAGAACTACTGGAATGCTGTGGTTTTATAGAGAACTACTGGAATGCTGTGGTTTATAGAGAACTACTGGAATGCTGTGGTTTATAGAGAACTACTGGAATGCTGTGGTTTATAGAGAACTACTGGAATGCTGGGGTTTATAGAGAACTACTGGAATGCTGTGGTTTATAGAGCACTGGAGGGGAATTCAGGGTGAAGGTGTGTGTGTGTCCTGGTGTTCGGTTCTGTGATGTGTCAGTGCAAGAGCAGATCTGCATTTTGTGTGTGTGTGTGTGTGTGTGTGTGTGTGTGTTCGGGTCTGTGAGATGAGCCTCGGAGCTGCCGCTGCCATATGTTTCCTGTTTTTGCACCTTCTCTGTCTGAGTTCCCAGACGAGGGGTCACACGACAGCCCTAGCTCACGCTTGCACGCGCACACACCACCACCTTGTTTCTCCGAGCTGTAGATGAAATATGTCAGTGCGTGTTGGTTTTCAGTAATTATTTCCCCAGTGTTGTTATTTCCCCAGTGTTGTTATTTCCCCAGTGTTGTTATTTCCCCAGTGTTGGTTTTCAGTAATTATTTCCCCAGTGTTGGTTTTCAGTAATTATTTCCCCAGTGTTGTTTTTCAGTAGTTGTTATTTCCCCCGTGTTGTTTTTCAGTAGCTGTTATTTCCCCCGTGTTGTTATTTCCCCAGTGTTGTTATTTCCCCAGTGTTGTTATTTCCCCAGTGTTGTTGTTCAGTAGTTGTTATTTCCCCAGTGTTGTTATTTCCCCAGTGTTGTTATTTCCCCAGTGTTGTTGTTCAGTAGTTGTTATTTCCCCAGTGTTGTTGTTCAGTAGCTGTTATTTCCCCAGTGTTGTTGTTCAGTAGTTGTTATTTCCCCAGTGTTGTTATTTCCCCCGTGTTGTTGTTCAGTAGTTGTTATTTCCCCTACTATCCCTCCTCCCTCTCCCTCCTATCCTTTTGTCTTCCTCCCTCCCATCCTTTTGTCTCCCTCCCTCTCCCTCCTATCCCTTCTTCTTCCTCTCTCTCGCTCCCATCCTTTTGTCTCCCTCCCTCTCCCTCCCATCCCTGTGTCTTTCTCCCTCTCCCACCCATCCCTCTTTATTTCAAATGACATTTTATTAGTCACATGCGCCGAATACAACAGATGTAGCAGACCTTACAGTCAAATGCTTACTGACAAGCTCTTTCCCAACGATGCCTCCCCCTCTCTCTCTCCTTAAATGCTGTCCACTACAATTATCTATTACCAGCTTCCTCAGCTTCCTTAGCTTCCTCTGTCCCTGGGCTTTTAACACTTGGCATTAAACTGTGAATTTCTGCAGTGTCTGTTTTTAAAATGCAACAATTACTGTGGAGTCTGGCCAACCCCTTGACTACAGATACACCTACAGTAGCTAAAACTGCAACACAACACTAGGAAAATGTGTCTTATACTATGAGATATGAGTGTGTATTGTAGCGAACTCGCTAGTGCAAAAATATATGAACCTTACTGAACACAACACCATCACAGCTAGAAAGCACATGTACAAACACTCCACTCAACATGTCCAAGGTGAAGCCAAGGCAGCAGAGACTTGGGGACAGGAGGGACAATATCAGAGAGAAGATAGATGGAGATAAATGAAGAGGGAAGAGGTTCTGAAATGGGGTTGGAGAGAGTCAGATGTTTTCCCCCATGTTTTTCTTTCTGTGTTTCCATGGTAACATCAGGAGGTGAACTGCCCCAACAAGGGATGAGAAGCACAGGACAGAGGGAGGGGGGGGAGGGGGGGGTCTGAGAATGACGTGAGAGAAGTTTCTGCAGTGGCCACACTACTTACCTACCAATACGGAGGTGTGTGTGTGTGTGTGTGTGTGTGTGTGTGTGTGTGTGTGTGTGTGTGTGTGTGTGTGTGTGTGTGTGTGTGTGTGTGTGTGTGTGTGTGTGTGTGTGTGTGTGTGTGTGTGTGTGTGTGTGTGCGGTTGTGAGTGTATTCATCTGTTCCAAGAAATGAATGATGCCTAAGCCAAGTTCTGAGAAAAGGGTTGCTAAGGTCTCTGTGTCACAGAGTTCAGTACACAAAAACACACGCTGCACGCCGAGGGCTCACTCAAGGCAGAGGAGTACAGTGTGTTTTAGTAAACTCTAACTCACACTGGTGACTAAAGTGTAATCAGTGAGAGTTAAGGCAGAGGAGTACAGTGTGTTTTAGTAAACTCTAACTCACACTGCTGACTAAAGTGTAATCAGTGAGAGTTAAGACAGAGGAGTACAGTGTGTTTTAGTAAACTCTAACTCACACTGCTGACTAAAGTGTAATCAGTGAGAGTTAGCAACACTGTGCTGTGTGTTGTTACATCTCCTCCGGAAAAGAGATGTGGCTGATGACAGAAACAGTATTCTAGGAATGACTGCAAACAAAAAGGATGTCCTCCCTCTCACCTTACTCTTTCTTACACACTCTCATTCCCTGCCTTTCAAGCTCTCTCTCTCTCTCTCTCTCTCTCCTTCTCTCCACTCTCACGCTTCTATCCTTCTCGCTTTCCTTCTCTCTATCTACCTCACTCTCATCGTCTCTCTCTCTCTCTCTCTCTCTACTCCTCTCTCTCTCCCTCTCTCCCTCTCTCTCTCTCTCTCTCTCTCTCTCTCTCTCTCTCTCTCTCTCCCTCTCCCTCTTTCTCTCCTTCTCTCTCTCTCCTTCTCTCTCTATCCCTCACTCTCTATCTCTCTCTCTCTCTCTCTCTCTCTCTCTCTCTCTCTCTCTCTCTCTCTCTCTCTCTCTCTCTCTCTCTCTCTCTCTCTCTCTCTCGTCCCCAGAAGGCACACAGACATAAAGGGAAGCTGAAAAGCGGGCGGGGGGCTGGGATGAGTGTGTGTAACTAAGTGTGAGTTTTTCTTTCCCAGAATAACCGGTAAACACGTGGCGGGGCTAGCTGCAGGGAGAGAGGGTGCCGTCTAACGATAAAAACACAGGAACTGGCTGCCATGGCAACCACAGAGACAGGAAGTCTCCATGAGTTTAATCTCTGGTCCCAATGTGGGCGGGACCACACAGGAAGAGAGAGCTGCTATTGGTGAACTGACTGATGAGTTACTGGCTCAGAATAGAGTGTATGTGTGTGTGTGTAGTGGAGGGATGCCACAGGGATACACAACCACATAGAACATGTGACAAATAACATACATAAGGAATGAGGAGGAATGAGCTATAGAGCTGCAGTATGAGTGGTTTGCCAGAAAGCATTTGTGACTTGTGCATGTTGTTAATCAAATCAAAGTGTGTTGGTCACGTACACTGATCTGTTATAGCAGGTGCAGAAGAAAATGCTGGTTTTCTAGTGCCAACAGTGCAGTGGAATGTCTAGCAAATACAATACAAATGTAAAATAATCATAAATATCTAAACAAGAAATGGAGGAATATCTGAACGATCAATTATAAACACGTGGTGTGTATTGACAGGTATGTACAGTAGTAGATATATTAGGATGGACTATGTCGAGAATACAGTATATACACAGTATATACCAGTGGAGGCTGGTGACTTGAACAAATGAGGAGGATGGGAGACTCACGGTATAGGCGCAGAACGCACGGAGACCACAAAGTGTGTTTCAAAAACTCAATATTTTAACCTAAAGCATTTAATAAAGGCATTTATAGTACAATATTATGGGGAAGGGGAATGAGAGGGCTACTTACACCGTGTTGGAAATCACAGCAATGATTGAAAGAGTATGAGTCACGAGTTGAGGTGTTCGGAGGCTTGACCAGTGCAGGACAGGATTTTACATGTGAAGACAAAGAACAATAACACAAGACACTTCACAGTTAGACAACAGAGCTTAGAATGAGTTAGTCCAAGCAAGGAGTATAATCGTTGATGTGTAATAATGTGATTGTGTATGTGATTGACTCTACATACAGTAATGAGAGGAAATTGATAGTGGTTCTCACAGTGCTTGGAGGGGAAACATTCAATGTGCCAGTGGACGAGCGGGTACATGAGACCCGCTTCAGTTCATGTCAGGAGAAAGTTAAAATGGTAGTGGAGTGGTCATCACCTCTTAATCAGGGAACAGGAGGGGACTTAGCTGTAAATACTAATAGCAGGTACATTCCATTACAACTGCACCATCGTAGGTTTGAACAATGAGTTTCTCTATGAAGTTAAACTCAGACATCTCAAAATTCATAAAGTCAAACACAGACTGTGCATCTCGCCCACTTGACACATCAAAGTAGCCCAAGAAACGTTCCTGAATAAAGCCCTGATCATCCACATACCTGACCATATCTGACAACTGCAAGCAGACTGATGGCTCTATAGGTCCCAGAGCGGTGGGGCTATTTTTACCCCCTGGGGCCTGGAGTTTTTCCTAATATGTTAACCTAACTAGGAAAACTCTGGACCCTATAAGGTATGACAGTGATTAATCAGTTGTAAAAAGGTTTTATATTGGCTATGATGGGACCAGTTTTTCATAATCAAGTCACATAGTTTAAAAAACTCCTGTCCCTGGGGGGGATGAAAACCCTGCCAAACTGCAGCTACCTTATATTTGTTCATATAAATTATATTTAGACTAGATTAGGAGGGGGAATTCCTCTACCAGACACATAGACAACAACTGGTACACAATAGAACTCACAGGGCTGAGCTTTATGCATGTTTGCATCATGCAGGTCTATGCAACTGTAGTCCTTATAAAAACAATTAAAATACTCACATCTGCCATCACTACTATGTTGATTCATTCCAGGTAATAATGTTGGATTAAAAACGTATAAGCAGCCTAGCCAGCCCAATAATCAAATTTTGATCACATTCACATTTTCACCTGACACACAAATAGACTGTAAATACATAACGTTATCAATTATTTTACCCTGACCAGACAGACTATAAATACATAACGTTATCAATTATTTTACCCTGACCAGACAGACTATAAATACATAACGTTATCAATTATTTTACCCTGACCAGACAGACTATAAATACATAACGTTATCAATTATTTTACCCTGACCAGACAGACTATAAATACATAACGTTATCAATTATTTTACCCTGACCAGACAGACTATAAATACATAACGTTATCAATTATTTTACCCTGACCAGACAGACTATAAATACATAACGTTATCAATTATTTTACCCTGACCAGACAGACTATAAATACATAACGTTATCAATTATTTTACCCTGATCAGATGGACAGGGCCCAGAGGCTGTATGCAGCTGCTCTTATTAGGAGCCTACAGTTGATCAGATGGAGAAATAGTCTCGTTTTCATCCCATACAGCATGTCAGATTGAGTGTAGCCTGGGCTTCTGCAACATTTATATCATGAGTTTGTTTTTGATTGTGTGTTATCATCTTTGCTGAATAAATACTGGAGTAAAGTGCAAAGCCTACTTGAGCTCACGCGAAAAAATGTATTGCGTCAACCTCTCTAATCTAACGTTTAATGGATGATGCGATGGAAGCTATCAAATCATTCTGAATTGTTTTCCACCTCTCAGAAAAGAAGTTCAGCATTTAAAGCATCGTAACGTGTAATTACAGGCGGCTTGATGATAGGCTCCCTGTTAACCAGCTATACATTTGATACCAGTTGGTATTGAACGCTCTCACCTTTTCATCCTTGTTCATGAAACTGATCTCAGGCAGAGGTCGACCCTCGCTTTTAATTTGCACCTTTTCCGTGTACCCCAGGGAATGAAAGGGGTTCTTAACACATAGAACCCCCATAATGCTCTGCGGCACAATCCCAATACAACACATGTCGTGGACGAATCAGAATTAGTTGGGTAACATAGATAATTAAGATGTTTTATTAGTATAATATGCTTATTTGAGGTACATGTCATTAGAAAGTGTCCATTGGACTCTGGTGTCTTTTCAGTTGCACGTCTACCTTAGCTGGGGCTCAGACACTTGGGGCCCAGAGAGGGGAGAGGTCAGACTTGTCGTCATGGGAATGTGTCTTTACCTATTTCTTAAACCATGTGAAGGGATGGCGTGATTAATGGGGAACCAATGACCTGTCTCCACAATGTCTGTGAGCAAGTCACTCCCTCCTTTTCTTTATTGTGAGGAGGATTATGGCAGTAAATGGACCCTTGTATGTCCTCTCTTAGATCTCGCACTTATCCTGTGATAATATATGGCCTAGAGGCTCACTCCCCCCAGTGAGCCTGTCCAGGAGTAGGGTCAAGAGGGGGTTTGCTTGAGATGGGAGTATCTAGAGTTGACAATTGATATATGCCATTGGATGAAATGGTGTTTTTGTTCAATACCGTACCAGGGAGGGACGGTTCTAAGGAGACCAGATACTGGTCTATATAATGAACCCTGTTGACATAGCAGTTACTGTCTGATGTGTTTTGTGGATATCTGTCATACAAAACTTAACCTTTGTGAACTGTTACTAAGTATTTGTGATTTGTCAATGTACGTTGAAGGGGGTGTATCGTTGCTATAAAAGATCCCTGTAGCCATTGGGTAATCACCTTGTTCAATGGTTCATTCGAGAGAGTGCATTATTGAAGGTCAAGAACTTTTGCAAAAGTATCTTAAGTATTAAAGATGTAGTTAACTCGGACTGGTGTGTTTAACTCTACTCATTTGGTAATGCAGAAATTAGCCACCACACACACTAGGTTAATACTCTGATCCTACACCTATGATTGGATGGACAACATGTCAGTTCATACTGCAAAATATTTGATTGGTTGGAGGACGTCCTCAGTAAGTGGTCATAATTACCATGTATGTCTATGGAAGAGGGTGAGGCCTACCAGCCTCCTAGGTTTTGTATTGAAGTCAATGTAGCCAGAGGAGGACGGAAGCTACAGTAGCTGTCCTCTGGATACACCATGGTGCTAGCCCAGACAGTGCTGTTAAAGTTACTGTAAACCTTCATTGAAAACAGTGTATTTTAACAAATGATTTGGTGAATATATTTAGTATTGTTTTATCTACAGTGAGGGAAAAAAGTATTTGATCCCCTGCTGATTTTGTACGTTTGCCCACTGACAACACAACAGTAGTAGGCCTGATTACCAACAATGACGAGACCGAGAGACTGAAAAACACCTATCTCAAGGCCATCAGACTGTTAAATAGCCATCACTAGCACATTAGAGGCTGCTGCCCTATATACATAGACTTGGAATCACTGACCACATTAATAATGGAACACTAACCACTTTTATAATGTTTACATATTTTGCATTACTGATCTCACATGTATACACAGTATTATATTCTATTCTACTGTTCCTTAGTCTATGCCGCTCTGATATTGCTTGTCCAAATATTTATATATTCTTAAATCTATTCTTTACTTTAGATTTGTGTGTATTGTTGTGAAATTGTTAGAGATTACTTGTTAGATATTACTAGTTAGATATTACGGCACTGTTGGAGCTAGAAACACAAGCATTTTGCTATACCCGCAATCACGTCTGCATTCTGACCACTAAAATTTGATTTGATTTGTACAAAACATTAGGAACACCTTCCTAAAACTGAGTTGAAGAGGAGCCTTTCCTATAGCCTATTATTAAGATCTGGTTATTTCAGAACATGCGCCTCTACCACTCAGGTATTGGAGACCAATGGAGAGGGAGCAGGACATGCTCCTGTACCACTCAGGTGTTGGAGAAGGAGCAGGACATGCTCCTGTACCACTCAGGTGTTGCAGACCAATGGAGAGGGAGCAGGACATGCTCCTGTACCACTCAGGTGTTGGAGAGGGAGCAGGACATGCTCCTGTACCACTCAGGTGTTGCCACGGATACCTATTTTTGTGCAACTCATGTTGCTTGATCACGGACAAATACTTAACAGTGATACATTGTTGTTCACCAAAACTTGACTAAATCAGAGAGCACTTTAATGGACATGTCAATGTTTTTTATATCTCTTCTATATAGATTTAATATATACACTATCATTCATAAATTTGAGGTCACTTAGAAATGTCCTTGTTTTTTTAAAGAAAAGTTAAAAAAATGGTCAATTAAAATAACATCAAATTGATCAGAAATACAGTGTAGATATTCTTAATGTTGTAAATGAATATTGTAGCTGGAAACGGAAGATTGTATGGAATATCTACATAAGCCCATTATCAGCAACCATCACTCCTGTGTTCCAATGGCACGTTGTGTTAGCTAATCCAAGTTTATCATTTTAAAAGGCTAATTGATCATTAGAAAACCCTTTTGCAATTATGTTAGCACAGCTGAAAACTGTTGTTCTGATTAAAGAAGCAATAAAACTGGCCTTCTTTAGACTAGTTGAGTATCTGGAGCATCAGCATTTGTGGGTTTGATTACAGGCTCAAAATGGCCAGAAACAAAGAACTTTCCTCTGAAACTCATCAGTCTATTCTTGTTCTATTCTTGTCTAGTTTGAGAAACAGACGCCTCACAAGTCCTCAACTGGCAGCTTCATTAAAAAGGAACTGCAAAACACCAGTCTCAAGGTCAACAGTGAAGAGGCGACTCCGGGATGCTGTCCTTCTGTGTAAATAAATGGTACATGAGGTGACCAGTGTTCAATGACTCTCTAGGGTACATGGGGCATTTGTCTCAGGGTGCAGGGCACAGTACCAGGTACCATGGCCTAGAAGTAGTGTGTGAACCACCGAGTGTGAGTGTCTACCACTGTGTGTGAGTACCATTAGTGTTCCCCCTATATTATTTTATAAGCGGTGGCCTACCATTGCTAAATTGTTGCCACTGATGCAAAATATATACAGTTGAAATCGGAAGTTTACATACACCTTAGCCAAATACATTTAAACTAAGTTTTTCACAATTCCTGACATTTAATCCTAGTAAAAATTCCCTGTCTTAGATCAGATAGGATCATCACATTATTTTAAGAATGTGAAATGTCAGAATAATAGTAGAGAGAATGATTTATTTCAGCTTTTATTTCTTTCATCACATTCCCAGTGGGTCAGAAGTTTACACATACTCAATTAGTATTTGGTAGCATTGCCTTTAAATTGTTTAACTTGGGTCAAACGTTTCAGGGTAGCCTTCCACAAGCTTCCCACAATAAGTTTGTCCCATTCCTCCTGACAAAGCTGGTGTAACTGAGTCAGGTTTGTAGGCCTCCTTGCTCGCACACACTTTTTCAGTTCTGCCCACAGATTTTCTATATGATTGAGGTCAGTGCTTTGTGATGGCTACTCCAATACCTTGACTTTGTTGTACTTAAGCCATTTTGCCACAAATTTGGAAGTATGCTTGGGGTCATTGTCCATTTGGAAGACCCATTTGCGACCAAGCTTTAACTTCCTGACTGATGTCTTGAGATGTTGCTTCAATATATCCACATAATTTTCCTACCTCATGATGCCATCTATTTTGTGAAGAGCACCAGTCCCTCCTGCAGCAAAGCACCCCCACAACATGATGCTGCCACCCCCGTGCTTCACGGTTGGGATGGTGTTCTTCTTCCTCCAAACATAACGATGGTCATTATGGCCAAAAAGTTATATTTTTGTTTCATCAAACCAGAGGACATTTCTCCAAAAAGTACGATCTTTGTCCCATGTGCAGTTGCAAACCGTAGTCTGGCTTTTTTATGCCGGTTTTTGAGCAGTGGCTTCTTCCTTGCTGAGTGGCCTTTCAGGTTATGTCGATATAGGACTCGTTTTACTGTGGATATAGATACTTTTGTACCTGTTTCCTCCAGCATCTTCACACAGTCCTTTGCTGTTGTTCCGGGATTGATTTACACTTTTCACACCAAAGTACGTGCATCTCTAGGAGACAGAATGCGTCTCCTTCCTGAGCGGTATGACGACTGCATGGTCCCATGATGTTTATACTTGCGTACTATTGTTTGTACAGATGAACGTGTTACCTTCAGGCATTTGGAAATTGCTCCCAAGGATGAACCAGACTTGTGGAGGTCTACAATTTTTTTCTGAGGTCTTGGCTGATTTCTTTTGATTTTCCCATGATGTCAAGCAAAGAGGCGCTGAGTTTGAAGGTAGGACTTGAAATACATCCACAGGTACACCTCCAATTGACTCACATGATGTCAATTTGCCTATCAGAAGCTTCTAAAGACATGACATCATTTTCTGGAATTTTCCAAGCTGTTTAAAGGCATAGTCAACTTAGTGCAAGTAAACTTCTGACCCACTGGAATTGTGATAGTCCTGCCGTACATACCTACACGTACGCTACGGTCACAAGACGCAGGCCTCCAAATTGTCCCTAGAATTTCTAAGCAAACGGCTGGAGGTAGGGCTTTCTCCTATAGAGCTCCATTTTTATGGAATGGTCTGCCTACCCATGTGAGAGACGCAGACTCAGTCTCAACCTTTAAGTCTTTACTGAAGACTTATCTCTTCAGTAGGTCCTATGATTAAGTATAGTCTGGCCCAGGAGTGTGAAGGTGAACGGAAAGGCTGGAGCAACGAACCGCCCTTGCTGTCTCTGCCTTGTCGGTTCCCCTCTTCCCACTGGGATTCTCTGCCTCTAACCCTTTTACAGGGGCTGAGTCACTGACTTACTGGTGTTCTTCCATGCCGTCCATGGGAGGGGTGCGTCACTTGAGTAGGTTGAGCCACTGACGTGGTCTTCCTGTCTGGGTTGGCGCCCCCCCCTTGGGTTGTGCCGTGGCGGAGATCTTTGTGGGCTATACTCGGCCTTGTCTTCGGACGGTAAGTTGGTGGTTGTAGATATCCCTCTAGTGGTGTGGGGGCTGTGCTTTGGCAAAGTGGGTGGGGTTATATCCTGCCTGTTTGGCCCTGTCCGGGGGTATCATCGGATGGGGCCACAGTGTCTTCTGATCCCTCCTGTCTCAGCCTCCAGTATTTATGCTGCAGTTGTTTATGTCTGGGGGCTAGGGTCAGTCTGTTACATCTGGAGTATTCTCTTGTCTTATCCGGTGTCCTGTGTGAATGTAAATATGCTCTCTCTAATTCTCTCTTTCTCTCTTTCTTTCTTTCTCTCGGAGGACCTGAGCCCTAGGACCATGCCTCAGGACTACCTGGCATGATGACTCCTTGCTGTCCCCAGTCCACCTGGCCATGCTGCTGCTCCAGTTTCAACTGTTCTGCCTGCGGCTACGGAACCCTGACCTGTTCACCGGACGTGCTTGTTGCACCCTCGACAATTACTATGATTATTATTATTTGACCATGCTGGTCATTTACGAACATTTTAACATCTTGACCATGTTCTGTTATAATATCCACCCGGCACAGCCAGAAGAGGACTGGCCACCCCTCATAGCCTGGTTCCTCTCTAGGTTTCTTCCTAGGTTTTTGGCCTTTCTCAGGAGTTTTTCCTAGGGAGTTTTTCCCAGCCACCGTGCTTCTTTCACATGCATTGCTTGCTGTTTGGGGTTTTAGGCTGGGTTTCTGTACAGCACTTTGAGATTTCAGCTGATGTACGAAGGGCTATATAAATAAATTTGATTTGATTTAAATTTGATTTTGATTTGATACAGTGAATTATAAGTTAAATAATCTGTAAACAATTGTTGGAAAAATTACTTGTGTCATGCACACAGTAGATGTCCTAACCGACTTGCCAAAACTATAGTTTGTTAACAATAAATATTTTGAGGGGTTGAAAATCTAGTTTTAATGACTCCAACCTAAATGTATGTAAACTTCCGACTTCAACTGTATATATTTGTCTATATATTTGTTTATATATTTGTGCTAAGACACACTTTAAATGGATAGTTGTTGGCTCAATGACTGGAAGTCTATGGGAACAGCTAGCATGTCATTGCGCTAATGCTAGTAGCAATGCAATCTACCTCTACTACCCACTAGCCACCGCTGCTGAAAAAAGTGTGTATCTGTCATAATGTACACCACAGTGCATTCAGAAAGTATTCAGACCACTTCCCTTTTTCCAACATTTTGTTATGTTATAGCCTTAATCTAAAATCGATTAAAAATAAACATTTCCTCATCACACTACACACAATACCCCATAATGACAAAGCAAAAACAGGTTTTTAGAAATCTATATTATATTTATATCTGTATTCAGATCCTTTGCTATGAGACTCGAAATTGAGCTCAGGTGCATCCTGTTTCCATTGATCATCCTTGAGATGTTTCTTCAACTTGATTGGAGTCCACCTGTGGTAAATTCATTTGATTGGACATGATTTAGAAAGGCACACACCTAGTTGGCATAGTTGGTCCCATAGTTGACAGTGCATTTCAGAGCAAATATCAAGCCATGAGGTCGAAGGAATTGTCCATAGAGATCCGAGACAGGATTGTGTCGAGGCACAGATCTGGGGAAGGGTACCAAAACATTTCTGAAGCATTGAAGGTCCCCAAGAACACATTGGCCCCGTCATTCTTAAATGGAAGAAGTTTGAAACCACCAAGATTTTTCCTAGAGTTGGAACCCCGCCAATTTGAGAAAGAATGGGAGAAGGGCCTTGGTCAGGGAGGTGACCAAGAACCCGATAGTCATTCTGACAGAGCTCCAGAGTTCCTCTGTGGAGATGGAATAACCTTCCAGAAGGACAAACATCTCTGCAGCACTCCACCAATCAGGCTTTTATGCTAGTGGCTAGACGGAAGCCACTCCTCAGTAAAAGATACATGGCAGCCCACTTGGAGTTTGCCAAAAAGGCACCTAAAGGATTCTCTGGTCTGATGAAACCAAGATCGAACTCTTTGGCCTGAATGCCAAGCGTCATGTGTGGAGGAAACCTGGCACCATCCCTACGGTGAAGCACGGTGGTGGCAGCATCATGCCGTGGGGATGTTTTTAAGCGGCAGGGACTGGGAGAGTAGTCAGGATTAGTCCAGAGTGCTCAGGACCTCAGACTGGTGGGAAGGTTCACCTTCCAACAGGACAACGACCCTAAGCACACAGCCAAGACAACGCAGGAGTGGCTTCGGGAGAAGTCTCCGAATGTCAGACAGAGCCCAGACTTGAACCCGATGGAACATCTCTGGAAAGACCTGAACAGAGCTGTGCAGCGACGCTCCCAATGCAACCTGACAGAGCTTGAGAGAATCTGCAGAGAAGAATGGGAGATACTCCCCAAATACAGGTGTGCCAAGCTTTTAGCATCATACCCAAGAAGACTTCAGCAAAGTCCTGAGTAAAGGGTCTGAAAACTTATGTAAATGTCATATATATATATTTTTACATAAATGTGATAACATTTCTAAAAACCTGTCATTATGGGGTATAGAGTGTAGATTGATGAGGGAAAAAAACCAATTTAATCTATTTTAGAGTAAGGCTGTAACGTAGCAACATTTGGAAAGTATCTGTGAGTTGTCTGGCTATCTGTAATGAATCTCTGAAAATGACTATGCCTGCCAATGAGGGGCTGATGAGCGAGAGAGATTATTTCGTTTTTTTATTTACTACCATTTTATTTGTTATTCTTTACTTTTTTACAATATTGACGCTACGTTTTTCATGCCAATAAAACAGCTTGAGAGAGGTCTGAATGCTCTATCCAAGGTGATTTTTAAATAAACTGCCTTCACTATAATTTAATGACAAAACATTCCATTACCTTTTCATCACAATCAACTGTCCATCATCTGAGTTCTACACATGGGGATTGGTTTCCATGGCAACAGACTGTATAGCACAATGTTTGTGTGTGGTATTGAGAGAGGAAATAAAGGTGGAGAGGTGATAGAATCTCAGGGGCGTTTATACACACAACCATACCAAACACACACAACACTTCTACTCCAAGGTCTGGGTTGGGTTCAGTTATCAATCCAGTCATGAATGGAAAAGTCCACATGAAAGTCCTTTGAATATATCTCCTGAAGTGGAGTTGTAAACAATATGTCAGAAACTGCACCTGTCAGAGGTAAAGCTGGAGATATTTTGACGCTATTTTCAGATCAACATGAAGTGTTATGGTGATGGTTTGTTTGGTGAATAACCCTCCCCTGCTGCATTTTACAGTGAAAAGGTCTACATTCAGAAACATTTATATGCAAAAAACTTCTAAACACAACCAGTGGATATCTTTAATAAAAAAACAGAAACACAATAAATTAATCACTAAAGCATACTGCTGTGTCAGGGATCAAACAAAGGCATTGAGGCGCCGGCAGATTTGTTTAGATAACCTTTCTGCTCTTCTGCATTTCTTATTGAAGGTTGCATTATAAACATTCAAAACAACAAAAAAACTGAGACATGAAGAAACCGGTTATTTGAACAAAAAACAGAATGGAATGTCACTTAGAACCCGAGGTCAAGGAATGTGCTGATGAAACTGGCACTGCCAGAGGATGTGTACACACACACACACACACACACACACACACACACACACACCTAACTGAATAAATACATTTTGCAGAGACTGCAGCATTAGGTGAAGGAGAGACTATGCTATGTATGTATTATATATTGTGCTCAGTCTCCAGGGACACTGATGTACACAATGACAACAGTCACAGAAGGAATCAGAACATCCTGAACATGGGAAAGGACATCAAACCAAACAAAGAACTCTGGAAGTAAAAGGGGCCATTTTAGATGAAATGGAAAGAAAACATGATCTATGGTTTACGTGTGTGTGTGTGAGAGAGAGAGAGAGAGACAGGACTAAGACAGGGTAAAAATACAGTCATCTGTCTCTAACCTCTTGGAGCCATACTGTCACACATAACTGTAGTCCACATGCACATCATCCTTCCCCAGGGCATGTTCCTCCACTAAGAGGCTCTGTGTTTCAGATCACTCTTCAGCCAGCCGATACCCGTGACACACACACACACACACACACACACACACACACACACACACACACACACACACACACACACACACACACACACACACACACACACACACACCTCTCAACAGCTAACGGTTTAATTCTGCTCGCCATAATGTTTAAATCACAGCCTTAATAAAACAAATTCTCCCCCTCCATCTCTCAGTGCCTTGCTTTGTGTTTTAATTGTTGTTAATAGAGCTTCAGTCTGTATGGACAGAGGAGTTGATGGTTGGTGCTGAGGCCAGCTCCCCCAGTGGAATGTCAATGGACCTTTATGAAGCCTAGAGGGGAAGCAGGAAGATCGTTGTTTCTTTATCACGCGGAGGCAGTGACTGATCTTGTACTCTGAGAATGTTTCAAGATCTTTGATGCACCGTCTCTCACACACACACACACACACACAGTGCAACAGATACACACTCTTTCCCTCAAACAAACAAAAACACATACACACACCTAGAATGCAGAAGATTATATAGTGATGACTCTGTGGATTATGTTTGGGGATTCATTGTTTGAAGAACAAGGTCCAAACAGAAACAGATCTAACAACCATGGCATAGTACAGTACAGGCACAGGGCACCAGGTCTGCAAATATTGCAGATATAAAACATTACACAAATTCCAACCACATACTCAACCCTCTCCCTATTTTGTATGGGGTGTACAATTCTGGTTAGCAACATTTCTGGGGTTGGCTGTTGGTATGATTGGAACGTCGGGCCGGGCGGAACGTTCCGATCCAAAGTCATTCCTCTTTGATTTGCCGGAGCGATTTAGGGAAGGAGAGGGGGGTAATATTTGTGGAAAGGAATAAAACCAGAATGTTTTTAACTGTCTCTGTATCCCGCCATCTCATCCCTTCATCCGATGAATGAATGAATGGACGAGAAATAGAACAGCAACACACAACGAAGCAGAACTTCACCGAAAAATGAAAAGAAACAGCAAAGAATTTGAAATAAATAAGAATGTTGTCTTTAGGGAGGAGTGGAGACCTTGGGTCTGCTCGGGGGGTTATGTGTGTGTGCACATGTTTGTGTGTGTGGTTTGTGGTCATTCTAAGAGTGTTTGTGTGGTTCTCCCTCTTCCTTCCCTGAAACTCATTTCACAATGATTGTACAGAGAAAAACAGTTGCAGGAAGAGCTTTAAAAAAAGGACATTCTAATATGAATATAGAAAATAACACAGGCTTGGATACTGTATGGACACACACACTTAAGGACATACACACATGACGCCTTTAACAGCCCCTCATTAATACCCCAGTGGACAAGGAATGTTGAGGGCTTGGACGATGAGGGGGTGGTCATGAGCTGATAGTGGAGAGGGTGGGGTAAATGTGGGGTTTTGCTGGGTGGCAGCAGGGCACAGTTGGGGGTAGCAGGACCAGGGTTTGGGGTATGGATGGATGATGGTGACTAGGTTTGTAACATGTTTGTATGTGGATGGATGGATGATGGTGACTAGGTTTGTAACATGTTTGTATGTGGATGGATGGATGATGTGACTAGGTTTGTATCATGTTGGTATGTGGATGGATGGATGGATGATGTTGTGACTAGGTTTGTATCATGTTGGTATGTGGATGGATGGATGGATGATGTTGTGACTAGGTTTGTAACAGGTTGTTATGTGGATGGATGGATGGATGGATGATGTTGTGACTAGGTTTGTAACAGGTTGGTATGTGGGTGGATGGATGGATGATGTTGTGACTAGGTTTGTAACAGGTTGTTATGTGGATGATGGATGGATGATGTTGTGACTAGGTTTGTAACAGGTTGTTATGTGGATGGATGGCAGGGGAGCGCTACAAAGAGACATGGAGATATAAACAGCAGTTAATCCCAGAGCTGGGTCCCCCTGTCCCATTGTCTCTCAGCGGGGTGGTCTGGAGGGACACACACAGTCACAGTGCTCGTGGTGCATGAGATGGACGTCCTCTAGGACCCAGCGGACACGAGCTGTCCGACGCCGTGAAAAACCTCCCACCTCAGGAGCATACTTCAACACCTAGAGAGGAGAGGGGGAGGAGAAGGAGAGAGAGAGGTCGGGGAGATGGCAAAAACAGTATAGGAGAAAGGGAGAGGACAGAGAAAATGACTTGAATGGAAAACAATGAGATGCTTGTTGGCTTGCTGCCATCTTGACCAATAGTTAACCCATGTCCTCCCTCCCTCCCATATCAAACCTCATAACAGCTATATTCACAGTCTGTTCTCTCTCTCACACACACGCACACACACACACACACACATAGGAGGAGGGCACTTAATCCTAGCGGTTAGAGAGGCGAGCCAGTAACCGAGTATTGCCAGTTTGAATCCGGGGATCTGACAGAAAGAATCTGGCAGTTAGTGAGCTGGCAACCGGAGGGTTGCTGGTCTCAAATCCATTACTGGTCGTGTGCCCTTGAGCAAGGCACTAAACCCCCATAACACCTGCTCCACAGGCCCTGTGACAGCCCCTGTTCCTACCTCTATATGCATGTGTGTCTTTCAAAGGGGCTGCCTGTTCACCCCGCTACCATCCAGAAGGCGAGGTCAGTACAGGCACATCAAAGCTGGGACCGAGAGACTGAAAAACAGCTTCTATCTCAAGGCCATCAGACTGTTAAACAGCCATCACTAACATTGAGAGGCTGCTGCCAACATACTGACTCAAATCTCTGGCCACTTTAATAAATGGACTTAATAACGGTATCACTAGCCACTTTAAATAACGCCACTTTAATAATGTTTACATAGAGGTATCACTAGCCACTTTAAATAACGGCACTTTAATAATGTTTACATAGAGGTATCACTAGCCACTTTAAATAACGGCACTTTAATAATGTTTACATAGAGGTATCACTAGCCACTTTAAATAACGGCACTTTAATAATGTTTACATAGAGGTATCACTAGCCACTTTAAATAACGGCACTTTAATAATGTTTACATATCCTACATCACTCATCTCATATGTATATACTGTACTCTATACCATCTACTGCATCTTGCCTATGCCGTTTGGCCATCGCTCATCCATATATTTATATGTACATATTCTTATTCATTCCTTTACACTTGTGTTTGTATTAGGTAGTTGTTGTGAAATTGTTAGATTACTTGTTAGATATTACTGCACGGTCGGAACTAGAAGCACAAGCATTTCGCAACACTCGCATTATCATCCGCTAACCATGTGTATGTGACCATTAACACCTGCTAACCATGTGACCAATAACATCTGCTAACCATGTGTATGTGACCAATAACATCTGCTAACCATGTGTATGTGACCAATAACATCTGCTAACCATGTGACCAATAACATCTGCTAACCATGTGCATGTGACCAGTAACATCTGCTAACCATGTGTATGTGACCAATAACATCTGCTAACCATGTGACCAATAACATCTGCTAACCATGTGTATGTGACCATTAACATCTGCTAACCATGTGTATGTGACCAATAACATCTGCTAACCATGTGTATGTGACCAATAACATCTGCTAACCATGTGACCAATAACATCTGCTAACCATGTGACCAATAACATCTGTTAACCATGTGTATGTGACCAATAACATTTGATTTGAGGTGTAGCAGACCTTGTGTATAGTGATCTTATTCTGGCAATGTGTTAAAGGGAAGTTACAGACACCAACACACAGACATACAGACACACAGACACGCAGACACACAGACACACAGACACACAGACACACAGACACACCGACACACCGACACACCGACACACCGACACACGACACAACCCGGCACACAGACACACAGACACACAGACACACAACACACCCCGGCACACAGACACACAGACACACGACGCAACCCGGCACACAGACACACCGCGGCACACAGACATACAGACACACAGACACACCGACACACCGGCACACCGACACACCGACACACGACACAACCCGGCACACAGACACACAGACACACGACACAACCCGGCACACAGACACACAGACACACAGACACACAACACACCCCGGCACACAGACACACAGACACACGACACAACCCGGCACACAGACACACAGACACACAGACATACAGATACACAGACACACCCCGGCACACAGACACACAGACACACGACACAACCCGGCACACAGACACACAGACACACCCCGGCACAAAGGCACACAGACACACAGACACACGACACAACCCGGCACACAGACACACAGACACACAGACACACAACACACCCCGGCACACAGACACACAGACACACAGACACACCCCGGCACACAGGCACACAGACACACATACACACAGACACACAGACACACGACACACAGACACACGACACAACCCGGCACACAGACACACAGACACACATACACACAGACACACAACACAACCCGGCACACAGACACACAGACACACAACACACCCCGGCACACAGGTACACCCCGGCACACAGACACACCCCGGCACACAGACACACCCCGGCACACAGACACACCCCGGCACACAGACACACAGACACACCCCGGCACACAGACACACCCCGGCACACAGACACACCCCGGCACACAGACACACCCCGGCACACAGACACACAGACACACCCCGGCACACAGACACACCCCGGCACACAGACACACCCCGGCACACAGACACACACCAAACTGGATTACTGCAGCATAACCAGAGAAGCAGCATAAACAGGCAGATGCTTCTAGACAACGTGTCCATGACAGAATGGAGAGAGAAGACAGAAGAGGTGTAAAGGAGGGAGAGAAAGACTGGTACTGCAGTGCTGTCTGATTGTTGATGCAGTGCCCACAGTCTCTCTCTTTCTCTCCCTCTCTCTGGGATTATACTGTAGCCGGGAGGCTGAGGGATTTTCCCTCTGGTTTATAATAACAAACATGAAGTGTTCAGTGTGAGTGGGCCTGATAAATGTGTGTAGAGTGTCTGTACAGTGTGTAGTGTGTCTGTACGAGTGTGTCTGTACAGTGTGTAGTGTGTCTGTAGAGTGTGTCTGTACAGTGTGTAGTGTGTCTGTAGAGTGTGTAGTGTGTCTGTACGAGTGTGTCTGTACAGTGTGTCGTGTGTGTCTGTACAGTGTGTCGTGTGTTTGTACACTGTATCTGTACAGTGTGGAGAGTGTGTCTGTACAGTGTGTAGAGTGTGTCTGTACAGTGTGTCGGGTGTCTGTGCAGTGTGTAGAGTGTGTCTGTACAGTGTGTAGTGTGTCTGTACAGTGTGTAGTGTGTCTGTACAGTGTGTCTGTACAGTGTGTAGTGTGTCTGTACAGTGTGTAGTGTGTCTGTACAGTGTGTAGTGTGTCTGTACAGTGTGTAGTGTGTCTGTACAGTGTGTAGAGTGTCTGTACAGTGTGTAGAGTGTGTCCAGCCGGTCCTGATAAGAGCAGAGTGGGAGCAGAGTCCTAGCCAAATGGGAAAATAAGGAAACATGAACAAAGAGCTGAGGTACAGCTACAGGTACAGGTACAGCTACAGGTACAGGTTACAGCTACAGGTACAGCTGCAGGTACAGCTGCAGGTACAGGTACAGGTACAGCTACAGGTACAGGTTACAGCTACAGGTACAGCTGCAGGTACAGGTACAGCTACAGGTACAGGTTACAGCTACAGGTACAGCTGCAGGTACAGGTACGGGTACAGCTGCAGGTACAGGTACGGGTACAGGTACGGGTACAGCTACAGGTACGGGTACAGCTACAGGTACAGGTTACAGCTACAGGTACGGTACAGCTGCAGGTACAGGTACGGGTACAGCTGCAGGTACAGATACAGCTACAGGTACAGGTTACAGCTACAGGTACGGGTACAGCTGCAGGTACAGGTACGGGTACAGCTGCAGGTACAGATACAGCTACAGGTACAGGTTACAGCTACAGGTACGGGTACAGCTGCGGGTACAGCTACAGGTACAGGTACAGCTGCAGGTACAGGTACAGCTGCAGGTACAGGTACAGCTGCAGGTACAGCTACAGCTGCAGGTACAGGTACAGCTGCAGGTACAGGTACAGCTGCAGGTACAGATACAGCTACAGGTACAGGTTACAGCTACAGGTACGGGTACAGCTGCGGGTACAGCTACAGGTACAGGTACAGCTGCAGGTACAGGTACAGCTGCAGGTACAGCTACAGCTGCAGGTACAGGTACAGCTGCAGGTACAGCTACGGGTACAGCTGCAGGTACATGTACAGGTACAGCTGCAGGTACATGTACAGGTACAGCTGCAGGTACAGCTGCAGGTACATGTACAGGTACAGCTATGGGTACACCTACGGGTACAGCTGCAGGTACGGGTACAGCTGTGGGTACAGGTACATGTACAGGTACAGCTGCAGGTACAGCTGCAGGTACAGCTACAGGTACAGCTGCAGGTACATGTACAGGTACAGCTGCAGGTACAGCTGCAGGTACATGTACAGGTACAGCTGCAGGTACATGTACAGGTACAACTATGGGTACACCTACGGGCACAGCTGCAGGTACGGGTACAGCTGTGGGTACAGGTACATGTACAGGTAAAGCTGCAGGTACAGCTACAGCTACGGGTACAGCTGCGGGTACAGCTGCGGGTACAGCTGCGGGTACGGCTACAGGTACAGGTACAGCTACGGCTGCAGGTACGGCTACAGGTACAGCTACGGCTGCAGGTATGGCTACAGGTACAGCTACGGCTGCAGGTACGGCTACAGGTACAGCTGCAGGTACAGCCGTACCACAGCCATTCCTAATGCTACATAACAGGGTATGGTGTGTGTACCTCGTGTAGTTTGTTACTGGTCTTGGCCGGACTGCAGGTACAGCCGTTCCAGTTGTCCGTCCCACAGGCACAGTTCCCCCCACAGCGCTGCACCAGTAGGCATCGTGGGAAGAACACAGCGTTGGTGGCCCTCAGCTCCTCCCTCAGGTTGACAGAGTAGTTCCTAGGTGTACAGCTGTAGCGCTTCACGTCATCATACAGACGGTCCAGGTCAACTGTGAGGGAGGGAGGGAGGCAGGGGGGGGAGGAGGAGAGGGGGAGGGGGGGAGGAGAGGGGGAGGGGGGAGGGGGAGAGAGAGGGGGGGAGGGGGGGAAGGGGGAGAAGGGAGGGAGGGAGAGGGAGAGAGGGGGGAGAGAGGGGGGGGGTCGTGAGGGGGGGAGAGAAGGGAGGGAGGAAGGGAGAGAAGGGGGGAGGGGGGAGAGAGAGGGGGGAGGGGGGGAAGGGGGAGAGAGGGGGAGGGGGAGAGAGAGGGAGGGAGAGAGGGAGGGGTCAGGAGAGAAGGGAGAGAGGGAGGAGGGGGAGAGAGGAGGGGTCGGGAGAGAGGGGAGGGAGGGAGAGAGGGGGGAGGGGGGGAGGGAGGGAGAGAAGGGAGGGAGAACATCATTGATTGCTGATTGCAATTTGTATTCACAGTTAATACCTTTGAATTAACTGTCTTGACAACAATGTTTTATTTCAACAAAGTGAATGTAAATGAATTCAACTGAAAGAGAAGGGGATGGGGAGAATAGAGGGGGAAGAGAATCTTAATAATGACATTGATAATCAATATACTATTGTTCAATATAAATGAATCTTGATTATAGTTTAATTTAAGTGGTTCAATTGATT
>NC_042969.1:81109535-81112893 GCF_901001165.1 Salmo trutta
GTCTGGTCCAGTCTGTTTAACACAGTCTCAGTGTTGTGATGTGTCTGGTCCAGTCTGGTCCAGTCTGTTAACACAGTCTCAGTGTTGTGAATGTGTCTGGTCCAGTCTGTCCAGTCTGTTTAACACAGTCTCAGGTGTTGTGATGTTGGTCCGTTGGTACCAGTGTGGTGTCTGGTCCCGTCTGGTCCAGTCTGTTTAACACAGTCTCAGTGTTGTGATGTGTCTGGTCCAGTCTGTTTAACACAGTCTCAGTGTTGTGATGTGTCTGGTCCAGTCTGGTCCAGTCTGTTTAACACAGTCTCAGTGTTGTGATGTGTCTGGTCCAGTCTGTTTAACACAGTCTCAGTGTTGTGATGTGTCTGGTCCAGTCTGTTTTAACACAGTCTCAGTGTTGTGATGTGTCTGGTCCAGTCTGTTTTAACACAGTCTCAGTGTTGTGATGGTCTGGTCCAGTCTGTTTAACACAGTCTCAGTGTTGTGATGTGTCTGGTCCAGTCTGTTTAACACAGTCTCAGTGTTGTGATGTGTCTGGTCCAGTCTGTTTAACACAGTCTCAGTGTTGTGATGTGTCTGGTCCAGTCTGTTTAACACAGTCTCAGTGTTGTGATGTGTCTGGTCCAGTCTGGTCCAGTCTGTTTAACACAGTCTCAGTGTTGTGATGTGTCTGGTCCAGTCTGTTTAACACAGTCTCAGTCTTGTGATGTGTCTGGTCCAGTCTGTTTAACACAGTCTCAGTGTTGTGATGTGTCTGGTCCAGTCTGTTTAACACAGTCTCAGTGTTGTGATGTGTCTGGTCCAGTCTGGTCCAGTCTGTTTAACACAGTCTCAGTGTTTGTGATGTGTCTGGTCCAGTTGGTCCAGTCTGGTCCAGTCTGTTTAACACAGTCGCAGTGTTGTGATGTGTTCTGGTCCAGTCTGGGTCCAGTCTGTTTAACACAGTCTCAGTGTTGTGATGTGTCTGGTCCAGTCTGGTCCAGTCTGTTTAACACAGTCTCAGTGTTGTGATGTGTCTGGTCCAGTCTGGTCCAGTCTGTTTAACACAGTCTCAGTGTTGTGATGTGTCTGGTCCAGTCTGTTTAACCACAGTCTCAGTGTTGTGATGGTGTTTGGCCAGTTGTTTAACACAGTCTCAGTGTTGTGATGTGTCTGGTCCAGTCTGTTTAACACAGTCTCAGTGTTGTGATGTGTCTGGTCCAGTCTGTTTAACACAGTCTCAGTGTTGTGATGTGTCTGGTCCAGTCTGTTTAACACAGTCTCAGTGTTGTGATGTCTGGTCCAGTCTGTTTAACACAGTCTCAGTGTTGTGATGTGTCTGGTCCAGTCTGTTTAACACAGTCTCAGTGTTGTGATATGTCTGGTCCAGTCTGGTCCAGTCTGTTTAACACAGTTTCAGTGTTGTGATGTGTCGGGCCCAGTCTGTTTAACCCAGTTTCAGTGTGTTGTGATGTGCTGGTCCAGTCTGTTTAACACAGTCTCAGTGTTGTGATGTGTCTGGTCCAGTCTGGTCCAGTCTGTTTAACACAGTCTCAGTGTTGTGATGTGTCTGGTCCAGTCTGTTTAACACAGTCTCAGTGTTGTGATGTGTCTGGTCCAGTCTGGTCCAGTCTGTTTAACACAGTCTCAGTGTTGTGATGTGTCTGGCCCAGTCTGTTTAACACAGTCTCAGTGTTGTGATGTGTCTGGTCCAGTCTGTTTAACACAGTCTCAGTGTTGTGATGTGTCTGGTCCAGTCTGTTTAACACAGTCTCAGTGTTGTGATGTGTCTGGTCCAGTCTGGTCCAGTCTGTTTAACACAGTCTCAGTGTTGTGATGTGTCTGGTCCAGTCTGGTCCAGTCTGTTTAACACAGTCTCAGTGTTGTGATGTGTCTGGTCCAGTCTGGTCCAGTCTGTTTAACACAGTCTCAGTGTTGTGATGTGTCTGGTCCAGTCTGGTCCAGTCTGGTCCAGTCTGTTTAACACAGTCTCAGTGTTGTGATGTGTCTGGTCCAGTCTGGTCCAGTCTGTTTAACACAGTCTCAGTGTTGTGATGTGTCTGGTCCAGTCTGGTCCAGTCTGGTCCAGTCTGTTTAACACAGTCTCAGTGTTGTGATGTGTCTGGTCCAGTCTGGTCCAGTCTGTTTAACACAGTCTCAGTGTTGTGATGTGTCTGGTCCAGTCTGTTTAACACAGTCTCAGTGTTGTGATGTGTTTGGCCCAGTCTGTTTAACACAGTCTCAGTGTTGTGATGTGTCTGGTCCAGTCTGTTTAACACAGTCTCAGTGTTGTGATGTGTCTGGTCCAGTCTGTTTAACACAGTCTCAGTGTTGTGATGTGTCTGGTCCAGTCTGTTTAACACAGTCTCAGTGTTGTGATGTGTCTGGCCCAGTCTGTTTAACACAGTCTCAGTGTTGTGATGTGTCTGGTCCAGTCTGTTTAACACAGTCTCAGTGTTGTGATGTGTCTGGTCCAGTCTGGTCCAGTCTGTTTAAACACAGTCTCAGTGTTGGATGTGTCTGGCCCAGTCTGTAACACAGTCTCAGTTGTGATGTGGTCCAGTCTGTTTAACACAGTCTCAGTGTTTGTGATGTGTTGTCGTCTGGTCCGTTGTTTAACACAGTCTCAGTGTTGTGATGTGTCTGGTCCAGTCTGTTTACACAGTCTCAGTTGTTTGTGATGGGTCTGGTCCAGTCTGTTTAACACAGTCTCAGTTGTGTGTGATGTGTCTGTCCAGTCTGTTTAACACAGTCTCAGTGTTGTGATGTGTCTGGTCCAGTCTGTTAACACAGTCTCAGTGTTGTGATGTGTCTGGTCCAGTCTGTTTTAACACAGTCTCAGTGTTGTTGAATGTGTCTGGTCCAGTCTGTTTAACACAGTCTCAGTGTTGTGATGTGTCTGGTCCAGTCAGGTTCCAGTCTAGTTTACACAGTCTCAGTGTTGTGATGTGTCTGGTACCAGTCTGGTTTTAACACAGTCTCAGTGTTGTGATTTGTCTGTCCCAGTCTGTTTAACACAAGTCTCAGTGTTGTGATGTGTCTGGTCCCAGTCTGTTTAACACCGTCTCAGTGTTGTCGATGTGTTCTGGCCCAGTCTGTTTAAACACCCAGTCTCTCAGTTGTTGCTGTGATTGTGTCTCCACAGTCTTGTTTTTAACACAGTCTCAGTGTTGTGATGTGTCTGGTTCCCAGTCGTTTTTAACACAGTCTCAGTTTTTGTGATGTGTCTGGTCCAGTCTGTTAACACAAGTCTCACGTGTTTTGTGATGTGTCTGGCCCCGTCTGTTTAAACACAGTCTCAGTGTCTGTGATGTGTACTGGTCCAGTCTGTTTTAACACAGTCTCATTGTTGTGATGTGTCTGGTCCAGTCTGTTTAACACGGTC